>NC_141042.1:21850000-22010000 GCF_052040795.2 Danio rerio | reverse complement strand
CCATCAGTTTGACAAGTCATCCACATTTTGTTTAATAATTTTAAACCGCAATAAAATACCTTCACATTTTCTATACTGCTCTTTTTGTTTGCATAAAACTTTAATTAACAATTTTTAAGTATTGAAATTGTAGATTCACAGACTTTATTTTAGACACATTATTTAAAATATGCGGCTAAAACATAGCTATTAACTTCCCTTTTTTTTTTGGTGGGGCCAGTAAAAATTTTGGCAGGGCAAGTAAAAATCTGAACCACTTGCCCAATTGGACCAGTAGAAAAAATCCTTAGCGTTGAACCCTGCACACAGATAGAGTGTCTTGTACTCCGATAGCTCACTAAATGCAGTGATGTCTAACTTTACTGTAGTTTTCCAATGGCTGTGCTAATAATATAGTATAGTGCTGTCTTGAGCATTTTCAGGACGTGTCACCAAAATCTGACTTTTTTGCATTGGAAAAAATGTACAACTATCACTTTCATTGACATCAATATTTGTTTTTTAAGGAACGAGCTGTTCATTTTGAGCAGATGACACGCTTTTGCAGTTCATCTAATAGGTTTTTGTACTACAGTTTTTCCCAGGTGCATTGGTGCATTTTTCACAACACTATTTACATTTGCACAGCAGTTAATGCATTTCTCAAAACAATTAGCACAAACTGCAAAACCTAGTTGATAACAAAATGGATAGCTTATTCCTCAAAGGCAAATATTGATGTCAATGAAAGTGTCAGTGTCATCAAGATGAAAAGTCCTGACACCGTTGTTTATGAACAAGATAGTCAAATGGCTTTGTCCTGTTTTATTATGACAGTTTACTCTGTACGTTTAATCTAATGCAAAAAAGTCAGATTTTGGTGACACGTCCGGAAATGCTCAACACAGCACTATATACTATTTGCACAGCCATTTGAAAACTACAGTAAAGTTAAACATCACTGTGTTTAGTGAGGTATCTGAGTACAAGACACTGAATATGTATGTTTCACATTTTTGCTGCATTTGCTCTTTGCAATTTTTATTTATTCACAGCATTGTGCAAAAGAATAAATACACCCTTATTTACAACAAATGTAAACTTCCTTTGGGTAGAGCTGTGCACAACTGTAAACAATATTATAGTACATATTGGAACTGAACCTACAACATACACAGGTATGTAAATCATTCATGAAGTTATTCAATTTAGAAGACATTTTCAGGGGGAAAAAATGTTATAAAATTAGCTTGACAGATTTTGACATCTAGTTCAACATTTTTGTATGTAATGACTGAAGTAAAGAAATAAGGACTATTAGTTTTATATGGCTTGACTATTCAGCATTCAGTTGAGTTAATTTTGACTGACATGACATAAGCAAATGATAATAAAACAGCAGAGAGTTGTATGAAAGCGATTGATGGATGTCTAAAAGCATTTGCAATTTGTTGGAGAGAATGAGAAACTGCTACTATGATGTGCACAAATGACTAATTGTTTTGAGAAATGCATTAACTGTTGTGCAAATGTAAATAGTGTTGTGAGAAATGCACCAAAGCCACTGAGAAAAACTGTAATTGTTTTTAGAAATGCTGTTGTGCAAATCGTCACCTTGGAATTATAAGGTTCTATCTGCGTTCTGAATGATTCTGAGATATTGAGCTTCAAAGTTTTTGCATTCCATATTGCAAACAGTATGTGTGTAACATTATTTTTAAAATCAAAAGTCTTAAAATGTAAACAACTTATAAAAAGCATCCCATAATGTAAATAAGTTGTCATTTAAAAATATAAATAAAAAATATGTCAATAACTCAATTTTGACAAAAAAATTCAGGTGGATCCTTATAATTCTAAGGTGACGAAATGTAAAGTGTTGTGAGAAATGCACCAAAGCAACTGAGAAAAAAAAACAGACAGACAGACAGACAGATAGAAAGATAGATAGATAGATAACATATATGTATTACATAATATGAATAATATTGTAATAATCTATAAATAATCTATCTATCTATCTATCTATCTATCTATCTATCTATCTATCTATCTATCTATCTATCTATCTATCTATCTATCTATCTATCTATATCTGTCTATCTATCTATCTATCTATCTATCTATCTATCTATCTATCTATCTATCTATCTATCTATCTATCTATCTATCTATCTATCTATCTATCTATCTATCTATCTATCTATCTATCTATCTATCTATCTATCTATATCTGTCTATCTATCTATCAATCATCTGTCTGTTTGTCTGTCTATCTTTCTGGCTGGCTGGCTATTTATACCATAGACTAAAAATTCATTCATTCATTCGTTCTCATTTCATTACAACACGTTTTGAGTTGGAAAATATAAAGAGCTTGGTATTTATCGCCCCCACGTGGTCATTCATATGTATCGCTTCACCTGAATAACCCCATATGTCACAAGTGTCTGGTGTCCACGTGCCCACATATTCTCAAACATTTGAAGATTTGTCATATTTTGTATAGTTATCTCTTACAGTACTAACAACCCCTAAATGAATATTTCCTCTAAATGTAACACAACATTTGGGAAACCTACAAATACCTAGGGGTAAACTTACCTTAAGCTTACCTTTTAATTATTTTCAATTATATTTTTTAATAAAGTGAGCGCCTATATTATAATCAAACTGATTTGTATCAGAAAAAGACACGTGAAGCGCACATGACACCTGAAGTTTGAAACATGAGGTTCGCTGAGCTGTCAATCAAGCCTCTACCGCCCGCCTCTTGCCGCTGATTGGCCAAATTTCGTGCCCAGTCAGCCAAATCCAACAGGCGTGTATTCTGCACATGACGTCACGGCATCCCAGCACAGCACATCTCACACAGCAGAGCTCAAGAATTACAGCAAAACACTGAATGTAAGTCATTTTAGTCATTTATATTCATTTATTTACTCACGACTAAACATTTTTTTCTTTATATACATTTTTTAAATGACGTCGTCTTCAAACACGTGGTTAGAGGAAGGATGATTATTCAAAATAAATAAACTACGACTCAAAGTTGCTGTTGATTTAATGTGAGGCGTCGTAAACACAACAATAACATTTTATTGTTTTTATACACATTTTATCTGACATATTAGTGTCTTAAAAGGGATGCCTATATATAAAATAGTATATATTTAATTTTAAAATGAAAAACAATATGTTGTTTTATACCTTACAGCTCATGAATATACTTTAGAAGAAGATGAAAACATTAAAGGCAAAGTTCAAGAAGTCTGAGGTAAGAAACCGTCACATGCTAAGTACTAAACGTGTTATTTAACTGTGCAAGTCGTACTTAAGTATGTTTGGATCTATATTTAAGCAAAATGTTTGCCAAATATTGTTGTACAACCTCTTTTTTAGTTTTCTTTCTCTACTTGTTGCTTTATGTCTGTAAATGTGTTTTAGCAGTAGCCTGCCAGCCTGTAGACGGCACCTGTAACAAGAGACCTCAATAGTGTTCAATTATTGAAACACATTCATTCACTCACACTCACAGACTCTGTATATGATGTATACTGTGGTCATCATTGTTTGTAGAGGGTTTGTGTGGTATTAGAATCATTTATAGTCCTCCATCTTCTCTAATATTAATGAAGCAGTAGGTTATGGGGTCGAATCCCACTGGGTGAAGATGAAATGCCCCATCATGATGTTGTTAGAAAAGAGTGTGTATGTGTTGTAGATTTGAGGTTGTGTTGGGGTGAACGGATAGATGAGACACTATAGGGGAGAGAAAGTGAGATGCTTGTTTTCTCATATCTTTCATTCAAGCCTCATGTCTGGGTCAGATGTCTGAAATGATACTGTCGCTACTACTGGTGGGGTTCAAAAGTCAGTGATGGATCCAACAGAGATAGAAATGTTTCATTTCTAATAATGTGTGGATTTTATAAATCTTTGGCTCAAAAATAAAATAAAACTGTTGGGTTCTTAAAGTTAAAGTATATTCCAATGGGTAAAATTAAACATATTACCAAAGTACCATTTATTACTACATGATGGTACTAAAAGCAATCAATAGATGCTTATTCATTCATTCATTTTCTTTTCTACTTAGTACCTTTATTATTCTGGGGTCACCACAGCGGAATGAATCGCCAACTTATCCAGCATATGGTTTATGCAGTAGATGCCCTTCAAGCTGCAATCCATCACTGGAAAACATCCATACACACTCATTCACACACATCGCCTATAGACCATTTAGCTTACCCAATTCACCTTTTGGACTTTGGGGGAAACCAGAGCATCCAGAGGAAACCCACGTGATCACGGGGAGCAATGGATGCTTAAACATAGTTATATTAAAATATTATACAAATAACAAATATAAAGAAAACATCATTGTTTTTTTACATTATAGATAAGTGTAATTTTAGTATTATTTATACATTTTAACTGTACAACGTACAATATTTTTGTAATTGCATTGTTTTGTTTTAGTTTTAATTTTTAAATAAAGTTAAAATTTTAGTTTTAATGTTTTTGTATTATGTGTTTTTGTGATTTTATACTAGTTTTTGTAAAATACAGTTTTTAAAGTTTTCTTTTAGTAACTTTAATACTTGAACCCATTGTTCATGCTTCATCATCTTAATATTATTTTAGTTTATTTTGTAGCTAAAGTTATATTTATTTTAGCAAAATATTTTTTTAAATAAGTGCCCATAAATTAAACAAATATGTTATCTATATAATACAGATATGTAAAAATAAACACAAAAATGTAAAAATAATGTACAAATAACAAAGAAAAAAGAACAAATTTCTGAACAAAATAGAATTTGTTGTTTTGGTAATTTTAGTAATATTTGTAATAATATGTCATTCAGTTCTCAGTTTTGTTTTAGTAAAATATGTAGCTATATGTATTCTTTTATTCATTTTCTTTTCAGATTAATCCCTTTATTAATCTAGGGTCACCACAGCGGAATGAACCGTTAAATCCAGCATATGTTCTACGCAGCGGATGCCTCTACAGCTGCAACCCATCACTGGGAAACACCCATACACACTCTCATTCAGCCACATACACTACGGCTATTTTTTGTTTACCCAATTCACCTATACCGCATGTCTTTGGACTGTAGGGGAAACCGGAGCATCCGGAGAAAACTCACACAAACACGAGGAGAACATGCAAACTCCACACAGAAATGCCAACTGACCTAGCCAAGGCTTGAACCACCGACTTTCTTGCTGTGAGGCGATAGCACTACCTACTGCACCACCGTGTCACCATAGCTATTGTTTAGCGTTTTTCTAATTTTTATTCTTTTTTATGCTTTAAAATAAATAGTTTTAGTTTAATAAATATGTATTTAATTTATCTATTTATTACTTCTTAGTTTAATAGTTTGTAATTTATTGTTAATTATAGTTATTTTAATTAACAAAAAATTATTGTAATAATTACAGTGTACAATAGCAACACTAAGTAATACGTTTTTGCATGACAAAAACAACACATAATTGAAAAATGTACATAGTAAAGCTCAGTCCAGTTGAATTCAGAGTCATGTTTTACTCTAAAATAAAGCATGTCACATTATAGATGAGAGGGCAGCATGGTGTCGCAGTGGGTAGCACATTCACCTCACTGCAAGATCACTGGTTCGAGCCCCGACTGGGTCAGTTGGCGTTCTGTGTGGAGTTTGCATGTTCTCCCTGCGTTTGTGTGGGTTTCCTCCGGGTGCTCCAGTTTCCCCCACAGTCCAAAGACATGTGGTACAGGTGAATTGGGTAGGCTAAATTGTCCGTAGTGTATGAGTGTGAATGAGAGTGTATGAATGTTTCCCAGAGATGGGTTGCAGCTGGAAGAGCATCTGCTGCGTAAAACAAAGTCTGGATAAGTTGGCAGTTCATCCTGCCGTGGCGACCCCAGATTAAAAAAGAGACTAAGCCAAAAAGAAAATGAATGAAGGAGTAAAATACTACTACTGCTAATTTTAATAACTAAAAATAATATGATAGTAATAATAATAATAAAAAAAAAAACACCAGTACATTCAAACATGGCCATATAAAATAAATAATATGCACCATCAAGGTTTACTTGGTCAAATACAAATGTTGAAAATGGAGTGAAAAAATAGGAGTAAAATTTTCCATGAATAAAAAGTGCACTGCTTTCACCTCTTAAAAAGATAAGCAAGGAAGAGGCCCCAGATTCTTTCAAGCTTAAGAGCAGCAACCATTTCAGTCAGCCTTTAGTGAAAAGTAGGTGGTACTGGAGACTTTTAACCAACAATCCAGCTGAAAACTTAAAAGTCATTGCAAAAATGGCTTCTCTTAAAGGAAACTCAGAGAAAAGTTGACATCACTTTAGTGCACGTTTAGGCAATTCATCAATATTCATAAAAAGAAAGATGCCTGTTTTTGCTGAAGCTACTTTTACCAACTTTAAAAGTGCATTAGCATATAAATGACCTTCAACCAAACAGAAAAAGCCTGAAAACACAAAATTAATATTCCTTAGCATCACGGGAAGTGATTAGAATCACCCTGCGTTAACATGAAAGTGATACACGAGTGTGCAATAGACGCTGTCTGGGAGGGGTTGCTGAACCCAAACTGTTTATTTTTATACCTCCATTTATTCTGATTGCTGACTGCGTGCTTCCCTGTTGTGTTTGCTGAGTTCTCACCCCCTGATGCTAATACCGTAGCTTTGGGACAAGAGAGTGATTAGCCTGAAACGTAGGCAGCACAGCAGTGCCGAGTCTAATATAAATGATATTTGGAGAGAAGTCAGACACGATTGGGATGAAGAGTAAAGAAAGAAGGACACCGGGACAGGGAGGTGTGTGTGTGTGCCAAGAGTGACTGCAGTGTGAGTCGTATATCTCTCTGCAGATGCCAGAACAGGAGGGCATAGCACAGTTGCATTTGAGGGACAGATTTTAGCATCAGAGTTTTCCGAGTCGTAATCGTTTTGGCCTTAGTGTTGCAGACTGATAACCGTGGTTCTGTTATGACAGCTTTGGTAGAATGAGGAGTGGAATGAGAACTTGTTTTGCGGAAGTATTTTGTGTCCTGGTTGCGTGGACAGAAGCAGAGGTTTTGTTCGTCCTCTGAGCTCTATGGATCCTCATGTCGTCTTTAACCCAATGAAACACTTCTGCATGTGTTACGGCGTGATTACGGTAAGTACAGCCTCTCCTCGAGAGGTTATGCAGAAGGAAATAGAAGAGTGCAATATAGTATTAAATTATATATTATTAAAACTGTAGTAATATATTGATTCTGCTATCAAAATTTTGGAAGTTGAAACTTTGGGTTACAAAGTAAAAGTTAAAAAAATAACAGGCTACAGGCTTGAACTTTAAAAATGTGATTTTGTAAAAACGGTGATGTCATACACACTAAACTTACAAAAAAATATCAGCAATATTGTAGAAAATCTTGTTACTTTTTAATATATCTTTGACTATATCCAGCTACTCACCTATCATGAAAATGACTGTCATATTTCCTAGTTCCTCTAAAAAGCCTGCCTCTGAAAAGAGGCTCTGATTGGTCAGCTAACATAATGTGCTGTGATTGGCGAATTGGCTCCACATCATCAGGAAAAGTGCCATGCCCCTGCAAGCACATGCTTTTGCACTGTGTAAATACCGTCAGTCGATAATAGCTGTTAAACATATCAGTTTGAGTCTTAATCAGACAGAAAATAAAGAGGACACAGCTGAACCTCATGCCTGCTCTCTAAAATACCATCTAACAAGTGTCTTTTACATATATGTTATGAATAAGCATGTATAAGTAATATGAAATGTTCACATATCTTTTGCGAATTTGTTATTTGAGATGTAGAACGCAGGGAAAGTGGCCGCATAGATAGACAATGCAGCGCTGCTGAAGATTGTGGCTTTTTACAGCAGTTTGAGGGATAAATATGAATTTGTAGCTAAATTGTTAGCGGTACCAAAAAACATTTCTATTTGTTTACATCATTGTTTACGTCCTTGATACAACATAACATTAAAGCTAGACACTATGGATGTAATAGATTAAGTTTAACAAATAACTTAACTGTAACAACACTTACAGGTTGTGGCTCACAGTCCACAGCATCTTCTATTGTGGTAGGAAGAGTTTTAAACCGAATCCAGCACTGAACAGGGAGAGATTCTGGAAGCTGTCCTTAAAGGGGTGGTCCACTACGATATCATAATTTAAATTTAAATGTGTAGTGCAGCTTTGTGAACATAAACAGCATCTTTGAATGTAATACGCTCAAAGTTCAATGCAAAGGGAGACCTTGTTTTTTACAGAGTTAGCTTAGCAAAGCCTACAATGAACGAATTTTGGGGACTACAAAAAAATACTTCCGTCCCTTGTGAGATCACAAAAGTACTTTTACCGGGCACACACACTGCGCAGCTAAGGGGCGCTGTAATGTTACAGCAGAGGGAGCTAAAATGCCATCCAAACGCTGCTGTTTCTACAGAGCTTCTTCTGTTTCTGTATTTGGGCTTCCAAAGGACATGACACAATGACAGAAGTGCTCAAAGTTCAATATTAATTATGTTCCAGAGAATTATGAAACACATACTAAACATGATTTGACAAAACGAAGCTTCCAGAATCTCTCCCAGTTCAGTGCTGGATTCAGTTAAAATTTCCTCAATGAAGGAGCAGCTCCAATAAGCAGAAGCTGTTGCCTGTGAGTTTTTATTTGTTAAAACTGATTATGACATGTACAGTGTCTAGCCTTAACGGTACGTTGTAGCAAAGATGTAAACAACGGGAAATGCTGTTTGGCAACTCTAACGATTTAGCAACAAATTCATATTTATCAGTCAAACCGCTGTAAACACACACACACACACACACACAAACACACACACTTCACTAGCGTGTGCGTGTCTCTCTATAGGCAGCTTTTCTGTGCGTTCTACATCTCAGATAATGAACTCGCAAAAGATATGTGAACGATTCATATTACTTACACATGCATATTCTGAATATATGTGAAAGACGTCGTGTAACGCGTTGAGTTAAAAAATACAGGAGAGCTCCCCTAACTCATGTTGCAGCAGAAAAAATAAATCAAGGCTCACACAGGTCGCATCCCACATCTTGTGCTTTATTCTTCTGTCAGTGTCACTGTAAATTACAGAAAATAACCTAATCCGAGCATCAGACAAAAAGAAAAATAAACATCGGTCCCGCGCACATGCGCTTCTCATGTTACACGCGTCTACAGACAGTTCACACACACACACACACACTCACACACACACACACACACACAATGGCGATCTCTCTTAAAGGAGCCGCAACCCATTTTTACTCGTTACAGACACTTGTCTGATTTTATTTTAGAGATCGGGCATGACATTGACTGAGCCGATCCGCGAATCACAGCACATTATGACAGATGACCAATCAGAGTCACTTGAAGGCAGGCCTTTCAGAGGAACTAGGAAATATGACAGCTGAGTAGCTGTATATAATCAAAGTGAGATTTATGAAAAATAACGTGATTTCTTTCAAGTGAAACATGAGCACACATTGCTTTGCATCTTATAAACACAACCAAGCCTTAAAATTAAATTCTGGACCACCCCTTTAATCAAATGTTAGCTATATATATATATGTTATAATTATCTGGAACATACTTAAAAATAGCAGCGTTTGGACTGCATTTTAGCTTTCTCTGCTACATTACAGCATTAAAGTTCCTCTGGCCATGCCCCTTTGTGCTAAGGGTGTATGCGCATGGTGAATGGACATAACCTGAAATGTTTGTGATCCTACTAGCCCAGATGTATTTTTTGTAGTCCCCAAAAGAGATGTTGTTTATGTTCACACAGCTACATTACACATCATCTAAAGTTGAAAATATGATATCGTAGTGGACCACCCCTTTAAGACAAAATCATGATTTTGAGAAAAAGGTGACATAATGCAGAATAAACTACAAAAACAGTGATATTGTGCACAATAGACTACAAAAACAATTATGTCGTGCACAAAAAACTACAAAAAACTTTTTTTAAATGGCAGTTTTAACTACAGAAATGTGATTCTGTAAAAATGGTGATGTCGTTTTCAACCAACTACAAAAGCTTTAGTTTGTAAAAATGGTGATGTCATCTGTAATAAATTACAAAAACTACAATTTATTGTGATCAAAGTTAGAGTAGATTTTTGGTCAAAGCCTCTAAGCCTTTCCTTAGTTCACCTGAATGTGTTTGGTGATGTTGTAAACTTTTTAAGGCGGTAATTAGAGTTTATAAGCTATTGTGTAATAATATATGTGTTACAGTCTGAGTCTGCTTCTCTGTGTTTCAGAGTCAGGACTGGAGTAAGACAGATGACAGATTATTGCAGGCCGTGGAACAGAATGATCCAGAAAAAGTAGCCACACTCTTGGTGAAGAAAGGCCTCTGTCCATCCAAATTGGACGCGGAGGGAAAATCAGCGTGAGTGGACATTTGGCATTATAAAACACAGCCTTGTCAAATATTAAAATATATATTTAAAATACCTTGGACAGTGAACAATGAAAGACAAGGCTCCATTCGCAGGTTTCATCTGTGTGCGTCTCGAGGTCGATTGGACTGTTTAGAGGTCATCCTCTCTCATGGGGTGGACATCGGTGTAACAGATGGAACAGGTAACATTTAGTCAATTAATTTAAGTATTGAATAAAGTGGTCCTATTATGCCCCTTTATACAAGATGTAAAATAAGTCTCTGATGTCCCTATAGTGTGTATGTGAAATTTCAGCTCAAAATACTGCACAAATAATATGTTTTATAACTCTTTGAATTAGTTTCAGTAACCCAGCTGTGGCTGTGAGACGAAAATGCTACCCACTGCGCCGTCGTGACGCCCCAGAGTATTTATTTTCTAACATAAACATTTTCACTTGTTAATCTGACCTACAGAATAGTCAATATAAATCAATATAAATGTTCTGATTCTTTATAGGCCTTTCTTGTTAACAGTTTGCAATAAGGCTCCTTTTATTAACGATAGTTAATGAAACTATGCTAACAAGTGAAAACAACTTGTAAGACCCTGTTAAACCTTGCACCGTGGTGCAAACCGTGGGCTCTTTTTTAACGATCTAGGCGCAAAGTCTAAAGTCCCCGACATATGGTCTAACAGTGTTGTGCTTATTCTCTCAATGAGTAAAGGGTTTTTTTTTGAGAATAAACCAATCAGAGTCTCATCTCCCATTCCATTTAAGAGTCAGTTGAGTCACGCCATGGCGCATTTGCTATTTACATGGTGGACTTTGTAATTGGAAAAACTGAACGCTTCACTAGCGAGAAAACAGTTAAACAGAGCATCTGCAGCACGAGAATAAAGAATAAGCCTCCTCCATTCGGCCTCTTTACATTCTCTTTCTCTTACTCTCTTTCATAGATGAGGAAATGGTGTTGTACGCACTCCACTGAAGACTGGTTGCACTGGTCTGAAAACAGCAACACGTCGCGGCAAACACATCTTGCGGCTTATTTCACCGGGTGCATGATAGGGCCTGTATTTTTCCGTCCTTAAAATAAAAGCAACAGTGGATTCGAAAACGTCCTTTATGCTTTTGCGCCATGTGCTTTAGACTTTGCACCTAGATCGTTAAAATAGATACCAAAGAGCATGTCCACTTTTGCTATTTAAGGGATGGAAAAATACAGTCTGCGCAGTTTCTCAAAATAGCAACGTACCAACAATGCGCCTTTCAGACCAGCACACCCATGAGTCTACAAAGTAGCACAAATGGATTTGCTATCTTTAACATGGAACAAAACATAAAAATTACAGCTGCTGTTTTAAAAATAGCAACAAATTGCGCCATACATGTCCGGGTGTATGACAGGGCCCAAAAACTTCAGTAATTATCGCAACAAGAAAATTTGATTCTGTCATACAGTTTGCTTAGTTTCAATACAATCTATTCAATTTTTTTTTTAGGGTTTAACGCTCTCCATCTTGCTGCTAAGAATGGACAGCCAGATTGTCTGAAGAGACTTCTTCAGGTAGGAAATTTCAACCACAGTCTCATAGTCCTAGAAAGCCAGTGTTTGCTTTAAGTTTTAAGTGGTAAAGTATGGATGTAACATTTATCCTACAGGAAAGGATGCCTGTTGACTCCACAGACAGTTTTGGGAGGACTTCGTTACATCATGCTGGTAGCAATACTGATACAGATCTAAAGTTTAAACCAATGAACATTATTATATTAAAGTTATTTTGGTATTCATTTTGTGCTGTATGTGTTTTTATGCAGCTGTAAGTGGTTGCTTGTCCTGTACGGAGATTCTCTGGGACTTTAAAGCCAACCTTGATGCTCAAGATGGAGTAAGTTTAAAACACACTTTAAATTTGATTGTGAAATCAAAATTAACCAAGTTTATTTTGCTAGCACACATTGTTATACTTTAGGTCATAAGTCTCAAACTCGATTCCTGGAGGGCCGCAGCTCTGCACAGTTTTGCTCCAACTCAAACACAGCTAATCAAGACTATAGAGACTACTAAGCAGGTGTGAGGTGGAGGTGGTTTGAGCTAAACTGTGCAGAGCTGCGGCCCTCCAGAAATTGAGTCTGACTCTTTGCTTCTGTATCTAGTGTCAGGCCTTCCTGTTGACATCAGTTTAACTATAATATTTTTAACCATACCCTCTTATCATTAGTTTGCTATGAGGGAATAATGCGCAAAAAGAAAGCTCTGCCCCTACTCAGTACTCTGTTTAAGTTGGAAGTACATGAACATACCGCAATAAAAATCTCTGAAACTTCCGGTTAACGCCGACTTTATATTTATATATTTGTGCATTTGGCAAAAGAATTTAGCAACATTCAAGATATATATTTCTCATTATACACCCCAGGGCTGTAATAAATATGCTGGACTATTTGGGGTTCTAAATGTTTTATGTGATTATTTTTATTAGGATGGTTCAACTCCATTGATCCTGGCAGCCCAGATGAGCAGAATCGAGCTTTGTGCCTTTCTTTTGGAACGAGGAGCCAATCCTAATTTACAGGACAACCAGGGCAGGTTGGTTATACACTTATGGCTTGTTTCCACTGAGCAGAAGGGCTTAGTAAAGTACAATAGGGTATGCCTTTATTTCTGTTTTTAGTGTGAAAGGTACCAAAATAGTATTTTTTGGCACTCTTTCATATATCTAGCACAACAGGGTGCTGAATGCTGACTGGTTTAAAGAGAATCATTCAACATGGGCTCATTCTGAAAACGTAGCCCCATATACATTTCTAGAGACCGTGAATTATGTAGCCTGAAGTATGTATGGCTGAATTTTGTCTTTATAATGAATCTCACAGGGCGGTATGATGCCGTTCCCTTTTTGCGCTCACCAGCTAACCGCTTAACTTCATATGGACGACTGTTCCCAGTTTGTAGCTTTCGCCATGTACGTTGGCGGACTTGAAATGCAGAGAGGAGTTAACCATGACAACGGGGTTTGAGTTTGGTAAAGATCGGTTCCAGTAAGACAAAAACAGAACCCATAAAATATAATAAACAAGTAAATAACAGGGTGAGAATGTGGTAAAACCTGAAAACGTAGTAAAACTCAGGCGAGGGCTATTCTTTTTCTGGATAGTTTTTTAAAACTGTTGGTTGGGGTTAGGGAAGTGGTTGGGATGGTGGGTCAATCTGTGCTTTTGAAAACACTATTGGTTGGGTTTAGGGATCGAGGAAGGTGTGTCAGTCGATCGGTCAGTCAGTCTGTAAGTCAATCAACAGCAGCCTCTGGTGGATTATGTGAGAACAGCAGGCACGAATTGCACTCACGAGAAAAATTTAGGATCTCAAATAGCACACACAGTGGCCACTGGTGGATTAGCAAAAAAAAAAAAAAAAGCAAAAAAACGTACCTCCTCGGACATTTTTGACACTCTCCAGAAATTTACATAGCGGTATGTTTTGAGAATGAGCCTGGAATCGTCACTTTTTTTATTGCAATAAGACAAGGGAATGACTATATAGAAAGTGCCATTTTTAGAGACAGCTGAAACACAACACCGTAATACCTTCAGTGTGCAAAACAAGTGCTATATGAACAACCCTTATGACTGTTCCTAAATAGCGTCCATAACTTCTGACATACACCATGCAAAGAAGTTTGTTTTGCTAATTTTTCGATCAAAGTTTGATCATTTGGTTCTGCATTTGGAGAGTTAGTCCTTGCAATTTTCTGACATACACCAGGCAAAAGTGTTATTGGCAGTGGAAACATAAGCCTGGTTAGGGTGACCCGTACCGAATCATACTGTTCTGTTCCGTACTGAACTGTACTGCTCAATGGAAACAAGGTAACTTAGAAACTGTCAAACTAAAAATTTAAGTTCAAATTTTATCTATTTGTTCATTTATGTCTGTATGTAACTAACTGCTGAATTCTACTTGGTTTATTTCAGTGTGTCCATTGTAAATTTTAACTAAAATATAAACGGCCATTTTATTAGGTACAGTTTACTAGTACAGTGTTGGAACCCCTTTTGCCTTCAGAACTGCCTAAATCCTTAATGGCATAGATTCAACATGGAACTGGAAATATTCCTCAGAGATTTTGATCCACATCGACATGATAGCATCATGCAGTTGCTGCAGATTTGTCAGCTCTCGTCTATCCTCCGTAGATCCCAGTAGATTAGCAGATTCTGATATACTCAGACCAGCCTGTCTGGCACCAACAACAATGCCACATTCAAAGTCACTTAAATCAGCTTTCTTTCCCATTCTGATGCTCAGTTTGAACTGCAGCAGATCATCTTGACCATGTCTACGTGCCTAAATGCATTGAGTTGCTGCCATGTGATTGGCTGATAAGAAATTTGCCTCAATGAACTGTTGGACAGGTGTACCTAATAAAGTGGCCAGTGAGTGTACATATTAGATAAAACTTGAACTCATAAGAGCTGTCATTATTATGTTTGGAGGCAGATCAGCGTTGATGTTTTCCTGTGAGAGTGACAGCATGGAGACGGTCGAGATGTTACTAAAGGGTGGAACAAACCCACACCTAACCGATGCCCTCGGCCATAACTCCACCCACTACAGCATCACCGCCGGCAACCACAGTATAACCCAGCTCCTGCAGAACCTAGGGGTAACCACAGGTAAGCCACACGCACACATACACATCAAACCCTCACCTTTAATTCCTCCACCATCTGGAGTTTGGTGGTGGGTCTTTCAAGCATCTCTGATCTCCATTTGGATATGCCCGTAATCCGAGAGGACGGACTAAAAAGCAGATGTTAAGCTGGGTCAACGGATGAAAACACTGGAAGGTTTGCAAACTCGAGTTACAATTGCAAACATATGTGGGGCTGAGCTGGAAATGGATCCCAGTGTTAATAAAGGGCCCCTGTGGTCGCGCCACCTGACAGAGTGATAAATGTGCAGCCTTTCATGTTGCCTCTTATTTTACTGCAACTGCGAGCGTGTGCTGCAACGGCAAGATTATATATAGTCATGTGCTTGATCAGAGTGTTTCTTTGGAGTGATGGTGTCTGTTTCTTATTTCTGTCCCATGCATTCCCAGCTGCTGAGGGTTCGAGTGAGGAGGTAATTGTTACTAATGGCATTTCAAAAGAAACAGCCTCTCCCAAAACTTTATGACATGCAGACATACAAGTAAACCACACAAACTCTTCAAGGATGCTCCGGGACATGTTGTGTTGCTCTTAAATACAAATCCAGTCAATTCTGGGTCTCATCTAATTGACTGCGGTATCCAGACAACTTCATTTCAAGGTGAAGTGTGTGATTTTTGCGCCTCTAGTGGGGTTAGGTCAAATTGCAAATCAATATTTAAGCCACCACACTTCTGAATCAAGGATTGGTCACATTTATCATTGTTCCTGACATTTTTGTTTGAAAGGGGGTGATTGTGATAGAAAACACTCACCGGCCACTTTATTAGGTACACCTTACTAGTATTGGGTTGGACCTCCTTTTCAGAGCTGCCTAAATCCTTCAAGGCATAGATTCAACAAGGTACTGGAAATATTCCTCAGATATTTTGGTCCAAATTGACATGATAGCATCACGCAGATGCTGCAAATTTGAGGACATCCCTAAGGTGCTCTATTGGATTGAGTTCTGGTGACTGTGGAGGCCATTTGAGTACAGTGAACTCATTTCTATGTTCAAGAAACCAGTCTGAGATGATTCCGCAATGTTTTTCCAATCTTCTATTGTCCAGATTTGGTGAGCCTGTGTGAATTGTAGCCTCAGGTTCCTGTTCTTAGCTGAGAGGAGTGACACCCGGTGTGGTCTTCTATTGCTAAGGTTGGATGTGTTGTGCATTCAGAGATGCTCTTCTGCATACCTTGGTTGTAACGAGTGTTTATTTAAATTACTATTGAATTTCTATCAGCTCAAACCAGTCTGGCCATTGACCTCTGGAATCAACAAGGCATTTGCGCCCACCGAACTGCCGCTCACTGGATGATTTCTCTTTTTCGGACCATTCGCTATAAGCCCTAGATATGTTTGTGCGTGAAAATCCCAGTAAATCATCAGTTTCTGAAATACTCAGACCAGTCCGTCTGGCATTAACAACTGTGCCACGTTCAAAGTCACTTAAATTACCTTTCTTTCACATTCTGATGCTCGGTTTGAACTGCAGCAGATCGTCTTGACCATGTCTACATGCCTAAATGCATTGAGTTGCCGCCATGTGATTGACTGATTAGAAATTTGCGTTAACGAGCAGTTGGACAGGTGTTTCTAATAAAGTGGCCAGTGAGTGTATAAACTTCATACATTTCTACTTGGGTTATTTACACTTTTTTGCCAACTAAATCAGAAAAATCCATTTATTTTTATTGAACACTGTGTTTTCTATGTTGTTAGTGTGACTACACATGGTCAGACACATGCATTTAGCATTATATGAATAACATCTGATCAATATCAAGGTAGAGTCTATAATTGGTGAATTGTATTGCGTTATTGACTTGCAGCTCATTGTATTTTATCTATAGTATCTATTATATTTGGACAAAATCTCTAGTCTTCTCTTCTTGTTCTGGTTTCAAATATGTCCCAAAGAATAAAAAACAAGTTGTTTCAAGGTCATATATCACATATATCATATATTAGTACCCTTTGATTCATTTTATTTTAATATCTATGCAATGTTTGTGATTTTTATTTTAAATTAAATAGTATCAGGGTTTATACTAACATAGCTATGACCGTATCATTAAACAGCAAATGATACGGTAGACTAACACATGTATCTGCTCCTTAAATTCATTAAATATTTGCATTTATAAACATGAAATGTTAAGTACATTTAAAATGCATTGGAAACAAGCAGAAGCAATCCAAGTGAAGTGACACTTTTTTTTTTCTTCTAGTATCAGCCTGCCGTAGATATCATTTTCACGTGCTGTGGCATGTTGTTTAAATAGCAAATGCATTTGCATCCATTTGTGTGCCCATGGGCGTGTTAGTGTTTTAAAGCGCATTGTTGGCCCATTGCTATTTTGAGACAACTAAAATTGACCGTGCCATTAACCAACTAAAAGCTGGTCTAAAGTAAATGGTGCAATTTTTTTGAAATTTGTTAATGAAAAAGCATATCAGTAATACGTGCCAATAAGCAGATCTGCAACCTGCTTACACATTGCTTATTACACAAACAGGGATGGGCGGAAGCACATAAAGATTTTAAATAATAAATATATTAAAGGATTAAAATGTAAAAGATGATTATTTCTACATAAATATAAAACCGCTATCTCTTTCCACACCTTCTTCACCTCTTTGATGGAATTTGGCTTGTTATGTGGATGGTCTGCTCGTTTTAACCCTTACACACAAGCAGATCCATTTCCTCACTAGGGAAGTGTTTATGGAGCCAGATCAGTCTCAAAAATGATACATTTACAAAATATAATTCATACATCCACAGCACGAGTGAAATTTACAAAATCGAGTTTGTAAGTTCATAACACGATTTGTAAATACACAAATCCAATTCATAAATTCAAAACACGATTCATAAATACACAAATCCAGTTCATAAGTTCAAAACATGATTCATAAATACACAAATCAAAGTCGTATATTCAAAACACAATTCATAAATAAACAAATCCAGTTCGTAAGTTCAAGAAAGGATTAAAAAATACACAAATTCAATTCGCAAATTCAAAACACGATTTGTAAATACACAAATTCAATTTGCAAATTCAAAACATGATTCATAACACAAATTCAATTCGCAAATTCAAAACAAGATTCAAAATACACAAATCCAATTCATAATTTCAAAACACGATTCGTAAATACACAAATCCAATTCATAAATTCAAAACACGAAATTATAAATACACAAATCCAGTTCATAAGTTCAAAACATGATTCATAAATACACAAATCAAAGTCGTAAATTTAAAACACAATTCAGAAATAAACAAATCCAGCTTGTAAGTTCAACAAAGGATTGAAAAATACACAAATTCAATTTGCAATTTCAAAACATGATTCGTAAACACAAATTCAATTCACAAATTCAAAACAAGATTCAAAATACACAAATCCAATTCATAATTTCAAAACACGATTCGTAAATACAGAAATCCAACCCGTAATTCAAAACACGATTTGTAAATACACAAATTCAATTCGCAAACTTAAAATACGATTCGTAAATACACAAATCCAATTCGTAATTCAAAACACAATTCATAACATATATCCAATTTATTTGGAAAAAATATTTTCGATTTGATATTTTTAAATTGTGTTTTGTTTTTCTGAATTGTGTTTTCAATTTACTAATTGGATTTTGTACATGTGAATTGTGCTGTGCTTGTTTAAGGGTTATTTTGTAAATGTATTATTTTGGAGACTGCTCTGGCTCCATAAGTGTTCAGTTTTTCCACTTGAAAATCTTCCATGTAAATAGTGAACGTGCTTGGCTGAGATGAGATTCTGATTGGTTTAATAAAAGTTATGCCTAAAACACACGCATAACACAATAAGTGAATAAGGACAACCCTTTTAGACTATGCGCAGAGTAGGCAGACTGTTTTTCCCATCTTTAAAATTGCAAAAGTGGATTCAGACACATTCTGAAATAACCTGTGCCATGCGATTTAGATCATGTGCTTTGATCATTAAAATAGAGCTCAAAGAGTGACCAAAAGCACTGCTTTATGAAAAATATTAAAAAGTTTGATTAAGCATCACAAAAGTACACACTTCACATTTAAGGAGTGAGGATTAACATCTTGAGACCGAAGTGTATGTTGCAAATGTGACTAACATGGCTGCTGCTGCTTGCTTTGTTTTCTAACCTGTACATCTTGAAAACTCACCCATATCAGCAGGCTCCTCCTCCTAATCCCCCGTCTAGTGGAACCACGCCCCGCAAGAGGAAAGCCCCTCCTCCTCCTAAATCTCCTGCTCAGGTACAACATGGGGTTCATGAATTCTATGAAACTGCAATGAAATCAGTTGTTTTTGTTCACCAGAAATGAAAACTCTGTGATCCTTCACTTACCCTTAAAGCAGGGATTCTCAACCGGTGGGCCTCAGCAATCACGCAGCTTAAAAATAGCTTAAAATTAACTTAATTATTGTACTATGATTATTTGATTTCATTAAATATGTTTTATATAAAAATGATTGGTGTAATGGCATTTCCCATTTTCTGTTATTGATTACTTCGGTGCAAAAAGAGCCTCATTGTAAAATACAGACATAACTGTGGCTGCACTTCCAACCGCTGCACCTCAACTAGGACTACATGCTTAACTGTATAAAGCAAACCATCAGGCAAATTTAAAGGTAACGATGACTAGAGTTATAACCAGTTCGCACATGCCTCATGTCTCCATTGATTTGCAAAGTATGCGCTCTTTAAAATATCAGCATAGTCGTCCAATTTAGTGTTTTATTACGTGAGTGCGAGTGTTTTTTTATAACAGGTGAGCACCCATAGATGAGGATCTAGCAAGACTCTGTGGTGTGTTAGTAAACAGCTGTTCACTACTGTCAGCGAACTCCAATAATACCCTTAAAACAGACTTAGAGTGTTTTTGCTGTTTATTTTTAAAGGATATGATCAATAGATGAACAATAGTCAGTCCAATTCAAAGCAGCAGCTTTTTTTGTCATCTCCTGTTGTCCTGTCAGGTTCATTTATTAAAGAAAAGGCCCAAAAACTCTGTAGTTGTAAAAACATACAGTACCTGAAGATTTCCGGAGTTTTAAATCTGTGTGTTTTAATTAAAAAATGTATTAAAACTATGTTATTTTTTTGTAACAATAGTGAAAGCAAAAGAAATGTTTTGCTTATAAATAAAGGTTTAAAATAAGCTTTTTCTCAAGACGATCAGTTTAAGAAAAAATGTCAGACATGGGCCTTCAAAACATTTCTAAGTGAAAAAGGTTAAGAACCCCTGCCTTAAAGGAGCTGTCGAACTTAAAACAGAAGCATTTGTGAATTCAATTTGGAATATTCTAAATGAACACATGCCTGATGCCAGTCATTTACATGAACTGAATTTCCAAATCTCACCTTTCTTTCTTGAAAAATTATTTCTTGAAATATTCCCTAAGATTTCACGCATTTGTGCAAATTTAAGGCCCATTTAAATGAGTTTTGTTTTTAACTTACTTTTGTATTTATCCATTTAAATTTTTTTAATTGTCTTAAATAAAAAAATGTACTTACAATGGGGTGTATGCCGAAGCATGCTAATAGGACTTTTAATTTGCCAGTAACCTGGGTTAAGCGCTTCCGGCGAATTGAATGCCAATGCAAAATCCGGTGCGTTTAAGGTCTGTTTTCTTTAAAAATCAGCGATCTCAACTAGCTGAGTGATATCCGATTTAAAGTGGGTCTCAGATTGTATAAGAAGCTCTGCATTAAATTACATTTCCCCTGCCATATCTTTATAATATGAGCATTTATTTTACCCCAGTATATTCAATGGAGCTTCTGTGTTAGCCTGCAGATTCTGACGGGCACATGTGAGTAAACAGCTTTTTGTCTCGTTTTATGCTTGAGCTACTAAATAAATGCTAAAGTTTATTTAACTGAATGTATTTTATTGACATTACAACATCGATGCTGTATGAGGGACCGTATAAAATGGAAAAAAGTTCACAATAACAGGTCACCGGAAGTGTATCAGCATGGGAACAGCACTAGCTCGGCATATACCCTATTTACTCATCTTCAAGGGGTTTCAGAATTTTATGAGTTTCTTTCTTTTGTCGAACACAAAAGAAAATATTTTGTAAAATGATGGAAACCTGTAACCATTGATTTCAACAGTATTTGTTTTTCCTACTATGGACTTTTCTTCAGTATCACATGCATGGCCATTGAATGGGGCACATTTTCTTAACATGCATGGCTTATGCTTAAACATTCTGCAGGGCCTGCCTCCTTCCTCAGAAGCCTCAAACACACCCCCTTCTCCTGTCTTCACCCAATCACCTGAATCCCAGAGCCCTGCCCCGCCTTCTCCTGCCCCCAGGACCCAACATCCCCCATCTGAGAACCTTGTGAGTGACAGCCGACTTAACAAAATGTAATCTTAATTGGCCAGACATAACCCATTGTGTAATTTGCTGTTACAGTTATAATCATGTACACATTAAGTTATCTGGAATTATCAGTCTTTCATGGGAATGTATGTTTATGTGCCAGACAGAAGATGAGGAGGTCTTTGAAGAGATCCGTAAGCTCAGGCTGGAAAGAGGTCGTCTGCTGCAGAAAATCAAGGTTCTGGAGCAGCAACAGAGCAGTGCCACCACTGCCCTAGAGGAGGTACTGCACTGTACTTCATTTTATATATATATATATATATATATATATATATATATATATATATATATATATATATATATATATATATATATATATATATATATATATATATATATATATATATATATATATATATGTATACTCTTATTTAACTGATTTATTTTAACTTTACCATGAAGACAGTAAATAATATTTGACTAGAGATTTTTCAAGACACTTCTATACAGCTTAAAGTGACATTTAAAGGCTTAACTGGGTTAATTAGGCAAGTTAGGGTAATTAGGCAAATTATTGTATAACTATGGTTTGTTCTGTAGACTATCGAAAAAAGGGGCTAAAAATTTTGTCCTTAAAATGGTGTTTAAAAATGTCAGAACTGCTTTTATTCTAGCCGAAATAAAACAAATAAGACTTTCCCCAGAAGAAAAAAATATTATCAGACATACTGTAATAATCTCCTTGCTCTGTTAAACATCATTTGGGAAATATTTAAAAAAGAAAAAATTTAAAGAAGGGCTAATAATCCTGACTTCAATTATACTATTATCCGGGTATACATATATATATATATATATATATATATATATATATATATATATATATATATATATATATATATATATATATATATATATATATATATATATATATATACTCTATATATACTGTATATATATATATATATATATATATATATATATATATATATATATATATATATATATATATATATATTTTTTTTTTTTTTTTAAAATATATATTTATATATTTTGTCACTTTAATGCAGTTAAAATGAATGTTCTGTAGCTAAGCTCTCTAAAAGAGCGTCTGAGTGAGGCTGAGGCAGAGCGTGATCGCCTGCTGGTTGAGCTGGAGGAGTTGAGAGCTGCTCAGGTGAGTGGTGTGACCTGTGACTCAGAAGACGCAGAGGACTCAGATGACATGCTGGATTTCCCGGGTGAGTCAAGAATGCTTCCTGTTAGAGCTGCGGGATTAAATATTTTTAATCAAGTAGTTATCATATAATGTTATTAAACAGCTGTAGTATATTTATACATTCTGTATCGTTATTTCTGTGTTAACCAAACTCAGGCTATCATAAAATCACTAGTGTAAATGATTATACTTTGGAAATAAACAATAATCAAATTAGAGTAAATTAATATTTAAAACTCAATTATTGGTACAAATGACAAATATATTACTAAATGTACGTTACAAAACTTAAATCAATGCTCATTCTTTCAGTAATCATATAAGTTAAGCTTTTATACATGCTAGTGGACCTCTTAAGTTCCGTAAACCTCAATTCCATCTGGGTCACTGCACCATTTAAGGCTTCCTGTGCTCTGAGTGGAAATTGAACTGGAGTTTCAGGGATGGAAGGTGGGTGCATTAACATTGATGTTAAAGGTCATAACCTTTTATGTCAGTGCACCTCCTAACACTTCTAACCTCACTATCATCTGGGCCATAGCACCATTTTACCCCTCTAATTTTATTTGTCCTGCTCTGAGTGGGAATTACATAGGAGTTAGGAGCATGGGAGGAAGGTTGCCTTACAAGAATGCTAAAAAGAACCTTAGTCTCTAATATTAGTTGTTAATTTGCATTATAATGCCTCTATAACTCACTATCATTCGTGTCACAGCACCAGTTTAATCCCACCAGTTCTTCCCACCCTGGTCTGAGCTAGAATTAAACTGGAGCTTCTAGCATGGGATGAATGATTACGAACAAAGATGGCTATTAGAACACAATATCTAATGTCAGTCACTGATGTGCCTCTTAATGCATCTATACCTCACTATTATCCGGGTCACGGCACCAATGTAATCCCACCAGTTCTACTAGCCCTGGTCTGAGATAGAATTAAACTGGAGCTTCTAGCATGGGATGAATGGTTCCTAACAAGGATGACTAATAGGAGGACAAGATTTGATGTCAGTCGCTAATGTGCCTCTCAATGCTTCTATACCTCACTTATCATCCGGGTCACGGCACCAATTCAATTCTACCATTTCTACTTAACTTGTTCTTAGCAGGTATCAAACGGAAGTTTCTGGAATGTAGCCCTTTTAAAAGGGATGTTAAAGATCACAACTTCTAATTTTAATTGCTGGTGTGCCTCATAGAGCCTCTGAAAACATCACATAGCAAGCAACATGCTAACAAAAATGCTAGTGCATCAATTCTTCTAGATGGTGTTCGTCACATGTTAGTTTGTCTAGTTGTCTATTAAGACTTTAATGAGAATCGTGAGAACACATATTGCTGTTCTCAGAATCCTGCAGCTCTATTTTCTAAATCAGAATCAATGAAATTGTGGTGGGATAAACAGTTTTTGGGTCATATTAAGTGAACATATATTGACATTTTTATATGTTTTCAATATTAGGAGCAGAGAAGTTGCTGTCTAGGCAATCACGTGGTCTAGATGCCAATTTGCCAGCTGAGCAGGGTGAGGGCATCTCTCAGGAGAATCCTGCCATGGTCGAGCAGCTTCGCAGAAAAGTGGAGGAACTGACCTCCCAAAACGCTGACCTGGTTCTCAAAGTGCAGGTATGGTTTCTTTACTTTATACACAAACATGAAGAATGCCAACAAAGCACTAAATCACAGGACTGCCTCCGCACACATACAGAACGCTGACCTCATTGTCTGTGTTTAGACGTGTTATCAGCAGTGTTTTAAAGGTTATTCAGATGGACAAGATAAATATATACTAACCGCATACTGCACCTGACCTGCTTCTTAAAGATCTGCAGCTGCTTTAGAGATTCAGAGGCATTAACACTCAACATATATACAGCATCGGTTTCACTTTGCACCAGCATATATTATGTTGAGCTGCTTAAAATAGTCATATTTCTGGCCGTTTTACTTTTTTTCTAATTTGAAATATAATTAGTTTTGTATTTGTTTTCAGTGGTAAAAATAAAAAAAATATTATATTTTCTGTGTTTTAAAGGTTTGAGAATGAGCAATTCTAGTGGGCTTAAAAGCATTCAGGCACAAGAAATTATAATTTTTGAATCATTAAACTGTAGGACTAAAGTGTAAATTTGCATTTGATAATTGAGTTTCTGTACCTGAATAATAGACTCCCCAGAATATCATAAAGCATTGTTTTTTTACCTGTCTTCCAAGGTTATTTTAGTAATGAAATCGAACGAAAAATGAAAACTAGATTTCAAAAAAATTTTTGTTAACTGAAATAAAAATAAAAACGAGTTTTTTTTTTTAATACTAGAACTACTGTAACTGAAACTGTATTGTGTACATACAAAGCTAACTGAAACTAACCAAGATTATAGCAAAAACGTCCTTTGCTTTCGTCTTTGTATTTAATCAACCCAAGCTCATTCTGGAAACGTAGCCCCGCGGACGTTTCTGGAGACCGCGATTTACGTGGCCGGAGGTATGTAAGGCCGCGTTTAGTTTTTTTCGAGCGAACGCTGCGGGGCGGTGTGGCGCCGCTCCGCCCCTCTTCTTTGCGCTCGCCGGCCGACGGCTCGCCTCCGAGTGGAGGGCTTTCCCGATGCAACCAGTTTGTCCGCTTAGCTCACAGCGTTGCGTCGGCGGAGCGGACGCTCCGGAGGAGGAGCCGGAGCCGGCCGCGGGGACGACGACCGGGATCGAGTCCGGGGAACAGCAGGTTCCGGAAATAAGGTAAGACGAAAAACAGAATCCGAAAAATAAGGGCGAGAACGTGGCGGGATCCGAAAACGCGGTCGAAAACGAAGACGAGGGCTTTTGCTTTTTTTTTTTTTTTTCTGGATGGCTTTTGGGAACCGTCGCTCGGGTTTAGGGAAGGAGGAGGGCGGCCGAGTCGGCCGATCCGGCGGCTTTTCGCGCGAGAACGGCGCGGGCGCGAACGGCGCGCGCTCCCGAGAGGTGCCCGAGACGTGAAAAAGCGCGCACAGCGGCCTCTCGCGGATCCGCGAAAAACAAAAACCGCTCGAATACGTACCTCCCGGGACGTAAATCGAGGTCCGCAGAAACGTCCGCGGGGCTACGTTTCCACAATGAGCCCGGGTTGACTGAACTAAACTTGAACTACTGCAGTGCGGGAAAACCGAAGGCTTAAATGAGAGGATCTGGCAAAACGTATGTTTATTTCATAACAAGTCATAATGGAATAAAAAAAAGTGAATCATGCTTCATTTAGGTTGCAAAACCTAATTGTAAGAAACTTTCAGATCATGATGTTTTAACTGACTGAAATTATGATTGCTGATACATATTTTTAGTATGTTAATTCCTAACATGGTAGGATTGTCACAAAAGATCCGGTTCACGTTAAAGATCTGAAGTTCCTATCACTACTTTGTATCTAACCTCAGAAGCAGCCTTGCACACATATTGTACGTATTTCTGTTAACTTATGGCTGTGGTATTTAGATGGTAGTGGTAGTGTTTTTGTGTCATGAATACATGTTTAAATGTATCTTAAGTTAAACTAAGCAATTTCAAAACATAAAACTAAAAAAACTAGTAAATCTGCCTCTAAAACCATTTAAAACAAACAAAATGTAAAAACAAAAATTCAAAACTAAATAAAAACTAAAACTAAGGAATTACTGTCTAAATAGTTTTATCATCCCAATGTCAGTTTTGTTTCCATTATCATGGAGCCCTATTTAACACATTATTGCTATTCACATATAATCCAAAATAGCATTCAACTTTGACACACAATTCCCAATTATATCTTTCATGGTCCAAATATACAGAGCACAGCTGACATCATAATAGCATTAATCAGATCAGTGTGGTACTGTATTCTGGTAAAAATAACACGGCATGTATGCTAAAGTAAGTGCTATTGTGGCATTCGACTCATAAAGCCCTTCTGGGAAATGTTTGGGGAACATATGCTGCTTTCTTGTGTTTTCTCAGACAAATAAGCTTAGTAAAATGTTTTTGTAGCAAATTTACCAGTTATACTTGCACATTTGACATAAATCAACAATGTTAGTGAGGGTCCTCGGAATCTGGTTTGAGTTTCACTGAAGTTCAGGGTTAAGCAAACAGATCAAAGAACTCTGTGAGGATAATGGCAGAGGCAACATATGGCAACTACATGTGCTGTCTTTAAAAGAGAAAACCTATAAATACCTTAGTTATTGCAATATTCTGAGGGGGGAGCAAAATATTGTTTTGTGGTCTGCAGATGCTGGAGATGTTCGAGAAGGATGACACAGATATGCAAAGCTCAGGTCCAGATTTTGTTCCGACAGCTCAATATGAATCTTTGAGGAGAGAGTTTGAGGAACTACAGGAGAAATACTCCAGAGCCCAGGCTTCAACCGAAGCCTCAAGCATTGCAGAGGATCCTGGGTAATGTAGATAAAGAGCCCCTATTTTGTTCTATATTTTGTTTTGGGGGTCTCTAATAACACTGATATGCATGCAAGGTCAAAAAACTTGTTCATTTTCTTATAATATGCATTTATTTTTACCTAATTATCCCAACGACTCCCATGTGAATTCCTCAGCAATTCATTTGTTCCCAAACCCCTCCTTAGCGTGAAGCTTATCTGCACTGATTGGTCTGATGAATCTAGTATGTTGTGATTAGTCAACTAGGTTCAGCTTGAATGGCCACCGCGGCTAGGAAGTAGCACACAGAGTATGTTATAGCCCAATGCAGGAATGCAATAAAGCAATGCAGTTGAACACCAGCATATTACTCTACTCTCAAACCTAACCCCAAGTAATAACAACGACACACATTCATCATTAATCCACATAGTGGCAAAAGTTGAACTATTTTGAAAATTGAGAGGAACAGCTGATGGTGGCCATAGCAAAGGCAAACAGCAGAGGATCGCACATTCAGAAACGCATTTAAATCAGTAGAGAAAGAAGCACACGCCGCGTTTTCAACGTGGTTTTGGACATGATATGTGAAAATAGCCCATACAGATTAAACCTGAGAGATACAGTACAAGCACTGATCTATAATAGATCAGTGATTACTAGCTGCACGGGCCGATTACAAGTTACAACACACAATTAAATACATGTTTTGCAAATAACACAAAATGAGGCAACAATTTTAAATACACCTACATTCAGAGGAAGTAGAAACTGGCTTATATGAACTGTAATGGTTACTGACAAAGTCCCTGTCAAAGTCTGACAAAGGCTGCTTCCTAATTCCAAGAACGCAGTGAACGGACTTGTGTTCTTGTGAAGACCGGTCTTGCCAGGTCACCTCGGAAGACCGAACTCAGGAGACCACGAGAACAAAGAGAACATCTTCTGAGAATTGAGATGCTGCTCTCTTCCTGATGGTCACATGACCTTCACGCATTTTTAACAGAAAATAATTTAAACATTACAGCATTCATACAACGATTTATTGTTTCTCCCTATTTCAAAATATATATTATGCATAAAAACATTATAAAAAGACATTGCATAATACAAAAAAAAACAGATTTAAATACGAATTTCAGCAAATAAACACCCTTAATGTGTTTATGCCTTTATTAAGATTTTCATGGTAATGTTTATATTCACCTTTTCATTTAGGGAAACTCCTGAGATAAATATGTTATACCTCTGAACTTTAATAATAAAATGATGCGCTTTCCATCTCCATCCGCAATGACTTCTGGGACTTCTAGAGCGAGTTCGGTGCGCAAATCTTCTTCTTCGTTGCATCCTCAATATCAACAACACATCCGGGAAGTTTCACACATCCTCTGTTCTTGCAGTCTTTGGCAGCTGAGGATGACGTTACACGAGAACACGAGGACGCAATATTGCTGAAGAATGGATATTGATAAACAGCCAAAGTCCCATACAAAAAAGTCTCTGCTCCTTCCTTTAGTATCTAACGGCCGACGAATCCCGCATTACAGCATAGGTTATTGTATCAAAAATCTGAAAAATAACAGGAATAAACAAAGCACTAGGTTGGCTATACTGTGGTATTGTTGTGAAAATGAACTTTAACCCTTTACTCCCTACAGCCGAATCTCAATCTGTTAGTGGTAGTCATTCTTCGTGTCATCATCAGTCCTGTGATCCCCATGCTCTGCTTGTGTCTGAAGGGAAAGGCACTTTCATGTTTTACCAGAGCCAGCATTTTATATTTGGTGATCTACCATATCGATGTTGATGCATTCAAGCAAAAGATCTGAACCCGACACGATTCATTTATTTGACTCTGAGTCGACTATTCCGTTAATTAATCAGTAGTTTTAAACACGGTGCACTTATGCATTTACACCTCAGCTGGATGTTTTTATTCACTTAGTGCTGTGTTACACTGCAAGGAAGCTTATTTTCAAAATCCCATAATAGGGGCTCTTTAAATTTAAATAAGATTGTTATTTCCGGAATTGGAATTCTGTCATAATTTATTCACCTTCCACTTGTATCAAACCGGTTTGAGATTCTTTCTTCAGTTGAACACAAAGGAAGATATACTGAAGAATGTTGGAAAGCAGGACCCATTGTGGACGTCAATAGCTACCAATTTCCACCATTCTTCTGAATATCTTGTTTTGCATTTAACAGAAGAGAGAGATTCATTAAACTTTAGAACCACTTGATTGTGAGTAAATGGTGTGGAATATTTTTCTTTTTGGCTAAAATATTTGTTCTAAGTATGAATGTGTAAATCACCAAGACTTTATTCAATGTGCAATGCGAATACTTAAAAAAATGTTTGACTGTCCATTAACAAGGACCATGCACATGTGAATCCTATCAAGCGATTAAAATGTTTGCTTTTCTTCTCAGATGTGAAGAGAAAGAGGAGAAACATCAAAAAGCACTGGAGAAAAAGTTGTCCCAAGCCCAGGCTGAGTTAGAGGAACTCAAAGAACAGATGCGTTTAGGGGTCTACTCTGTGGAGGATGCTGAAGAGAAGCCTGAAAAGAGCTCAGTGGAAGGCGGAGATTTGGAGACCCACCAGTTGAAAGCGAGGGTAGAGGAGCTGGAGGCGGAGCTAGTCAGCAAAAAGACAGATGGGGAGGGGCTTAGTGAGGATGACAACAACACCATGCAACAGCTGAAAGAGAGGGTGAAGGAACTTGAGGCAGCTCTGCAAGACAGAGAGAAAGAGGGAGAGGAGAACGAGACAGTTGTAAACCTTAAAAAGCAGGTGGAAGAGCTTGGAAAAGCCCTGGAGCTAAGCAAAGCAGCAGGAAAAAAGGAGGGCGAGGGAGCACCATTGAACGGATTGCAGGCACGGGTGGAAGAACTCGAGCAGGAGTTGAAGGAGAGCGTCCCTCGAGGTCAGTTTGAAGAGGTTCAGGTCACTTTAGGCCTTCAGCTTAATCAGTTAGCTCAAGAACGTGCCGAAGTGGCTGCTCGACTCAACCAGGCCTTGCTGGAGCTGGAAAGGCTCCGACCCCCATCCCACATTGACGAGGATGAAGAGGACGATGAGCCGTCTGAGAGCTCAGAGGTCTCCATTGCATCTGGTGAGTGCACCTGTTGTCCCTCTGCGACTCTCCAAAATAACTATTTGATTCCAACGTTTAAATATAACTCTTATTTTTGACCAATCAGACCACTCTCTACATATGTCGCCGGGCGGCCGGACCTTGGAGGCCATAAAAGAGGAGCTTGAGGTGGCAAGGCAAGAGGCAGCCCAAGCTCTGGACAGCCTGTGTGCTGAAAGAGAGAGCCGGGCTCAGGATGTGCTACAGCTGAGAGACGCAGTACCACTTGTTAAACACCAGGAGTCACTGTCCGCAGTAGCCCAGCAGCTAGCTCAAACAGAGAAAGAGCTGCAAGCTGAGAGGGCACTGCGTGAGCATGCGCAGACTGAGCTCTCCAGACTGGAAATCGAACTAAAGGCTGCGCAAAAAGACTCAGTTAGCAAGGAAGAACATGATAAAATCAAGGTAAGCTACATAATTTGTGAATGAATCATTCTTAGGAAAGCTTCTGAAAGCTCCTAAAATTAAAAAGATGGAAAGACGGGGACGGAGTGCACAAGAAACAGAGCCAAGAGAGGTTCATAGTAAAGTCTCTGTGAGTGGAAACTTGATTTTTAGAGGGGGACCAAATCCTTCATTTGACCACCACACAGAACGCAATCTTTACCTGCGAAAAAGCCTTCCCTTCTAATTATTAAACAAAAAATATATAATTTCCCGCAGATTTCATTTAGTTTGTGAATTTTCGGTACACCTCTATGTATACTTGAAAATGTGTAGGCAGGGCCAGCCCTGTACATTTGGGGACCCTAAGCAGAATAATTTTGGGGCCCTACCTTGCTCTAATTAGTGGAGTATTGCCATTGCAAACCGATCCACAATGATTATATTGCTTATAAATACAGATGACAGGCAAATGCACTGAACATTCTTATATTAAGCAGTGTGTTAACTTTATTCATTAGTCAAAATAATTTCAAGATTAAATACTGATTCAAATAATCATATTAATAAAGTAATGAGAAAAGGATAAATGTTGATCCATGCTGTTACGGATTGGTAGACAGAAATACGAATCCATCACTTTCAAACAAGCCTGAAGGACTCAAGAAGTTTGATCAGGTGTGTTTAATGAGGGTTAACTCTAAAGTGTACCGAACTGTGAGTTTGACACCTGTGCTCTATGGCATCATATAAAAACCCATCCTTTTATTAAATGAATAGTTCACCCAAGAAACAAAATGTTATCATTTTCCTATTTGAGTTTCTTCTGTTGAACACAAAAGAAGATTTTTATTTCATTTAATGGATGTCAACGGCTTCCAGTCTCCAACATTGTTCAAAATATCTTCTTTTGTGTTCAACAGAAATAAAGAAACTCATAAAGGTTTGGAACCACTTGAGGGTGAGTCAATTATGAGTGGATTACAGTTTTTGGGGGAACTATCCTGTCAAGAGCGCACTTTTCTAACATTGTTTCTTATTTCAGGCAGATCTAGAGCGCTCTCTAGAGGACAGTCGACAGATAGCAGCAGCAGCGCAGGAGTCTCTGAGCAAGAAAGAGACTGAACTGAAAGACCTGCGGTCGCAGAAAGCTCTGGAACAGGGACTGGTGTCCAAAGAAGACCACGAGGCCCAGAGACTCTCGCTTCAGGCTGAGATCAACACCTTGACCGCCCAGTTAGCTGATCTAGCAAGGAAGCATGAGAAGACCTGCCTCGAGGTCTGTGTGCTGTCCTTCTTGTTAAAACCTCACGTCTGAAAAACAAGCTGTATTTTACTTTGAGAAGTCTCCCATTTAGGTGTTCCAGGTCCAGCGGGAAGCGCTATTTAATAAGAGCGAGCGTCAGGTGGCTGAATCTCAGCTTGAGACTGTTAAAAAGCAGCTGACGGATCTTCAGGCTGAGTCCACCCACATCCAGCAGCTGCACCAGGACATCCAGCACTCGCAGGGGCTCATCAAGGAGAAAGACCGCAAGGTATGGGGGGGGAACTGATTTTTACTATTAAGACTGTTAGCCGCAAGGTTGTTAATCAGTGCTATATTTTTCTGTTTACATTTTCAGCCTGCATTACTACTTACTTTTTCAAAGTAATCATGATGTGAATTCCCAGTGACTACATTACCCATAATTCTGCAAAAATGTTCTCCAATCAGAGATATGCAACAAACTAATTTAGCAAAATTGAGATGTTAGTACTAAAATTTAGATAGAACAGATATATTCCAATATATACGATGTTAGTTTACTTGTATTAAAATCGATGCATTCCACACGGAATAAATAGCCTTATGAAGGGCACTTTCAAGGGAATACAATCAATGCTTCAGTATTGAAGTGTTGTTGCAAATTTAACAGCTCAAAACTGGCCACTTCAAAGGACTCTTTGGAATCAGGGTTTCGAAGTTTGGTTTGCCATCTCCAGGTTGGAGAAAAGTCCTTACCCCAGGTTGAGGAGTTCAAGTCTCTTAGGGTTTTGTTCACGAGTGAGGGAAGGATGGAACTTGACATTGACAGGCAGATTGGTGCAGCGGCAGCAGTAATGCGGTCGATGTACCGGTCCGTTGTGGTAAAGAAGGAGCTGAGCCGAAAGGCAGAGCTTTCAATTTATCGGTCAATCTACGTTCCTATTCTCACCTATGGTCATGTGCTTTGAGTCATGCCTGAAAGGACAAGATCTTAGATACAAGCGGCCGAAATGAGTTTTCTTTGCAGGGTGCCTGGGCACACCCTTATAGACAGGGTGAGGAGCTCGAAGTTGAGCCGCTGCTCCTCCACATCAAGAGAAGTCAGCTGAGGTGGCTCGGACATTTTTTTCTGATGCCTCCTACACACCTACCTAGGGAGGTGTTCCAGGCATGTCCCAATGGGAGGAAGCCTCTAAGAAGATCAAGGACATGCTGGAGAGACTACAGTATGTCTCTCGGCTGGCTTGAGAATGCCTCTGGATCCCCCTGGAGGAGCTGGGAAAATGTCTGAGGAGAAGGAAGTCTGGAGTTCTCTCCTGAGACTACTGCCTTCATGACCCGGACTCCGGAAAAGAGGATAAAAATGAATTAATGAATGAATGAAGGGTACAACTGATGATTATTAACACAGTGAAGTGGTTTTGTGCCAAATAGCATGTTCCATTGACAAGGGCTCAACCTTCATTGAAGGTTCCAACAGAATAGAAGGTTTCAATAGAAGCATGATATCTGCACATTTATTTGCTGGTCCAACTGAAAATATGTTTTAAAGGGCCACGAAAACCCCGTTTCAGCAGGGTGTTTTCACACCTCTAGTTTGGAAAAAGTCAGGAAAGTGGGTGTTTCCAGCTCTGTTAAGGGGGGAGTGTCGGAGGAGGAAAAGGGAAAAATAAAATTAAAATTTGCATAAAAATGGGAGTTTCGGTTTGGGCACATTCTTATTTTCACAGAGGCAAAACAAACACACAGACGCAGGAGAGAAAGACAGTGACTGTGTTTACATGGACATCAGTAATCGATCTATTTGCCAAATTATTAAATGTGGACCTTAACTGCAGTTTGGCTCTTTCATTCAGGAACATTTTATTCATGCCCTTCATGACAAACGAGATATTTGATTCAAGGAACTGCTGGAGGCTTGTATTTTTAATGCTATGTTTGATACCGCACTGCAAATAAGAGAAAAAAAACTCTCCGCGTTTCTCGGTAACTTGGATGCACTCAATAGGTCAATAGGTCAAAAAGCCGTGTGCCCTATTCCTGTCACAAAATGCGGCAAAAATCCTACACGACGGTAAGGGTTTGATTGCAGTGTTTACATGTTTACACTCGGAGAGCAGCATTTACAGCAGATCTTTCAATCTATAATATTGTAGTGATATTAACATACTGTAAATTTTAGTAACTTAGAAATCATTTTGACTAAGGTCTGTCTTTAAACACTGAAAGAGTACTGCTGACGATAAGAACTAACTTTGCCATCTGAATGAACAAACAAAACCATTGATCGCTTACCAAATCTGTAGAGACAGGACAATCAACATCAACTGGAGCCGCGTTTTTTATCAAAGGAGACAAGCGGCAAATACGGATTTCACCTTTTTTCTAGACTTGAAAAGACACGTATTTCTGTCACTTGTCGCATGCACTGTAATCCACACACGAGTCCAGCTGCACTCTCATAGCAGGAAAATGAAAACAAAACCTTTGTTGCAGCAAATTATAAAAGCAACACTGACGACCCATATCTCCAAACAATTCTTCTGCTTTCACTTGTTTTGGCAACACAACGTGGTGTCTCTCTGCCGTCTGAACAATGTACAGGTAAAAACAATCTTCACAGCTATAACATGCATAATAAAGAAGTTGTTTTGAACCAAGTCTTTCTCATGAAATAATGCTGCACACTCAGAGACGTCACAAAGTACTCCTAGGTACAGACAGCCAGTGTCCACACTGGAATACAGGATTTAATTGGCAAAAATTAGTTTCAAACCGGAAGAACGAATTTGCTCAAAATAACGCAAAAACAGCCATTTTTCACTTTTTAGTGTAATAAATGTGTCCTAATAGTGTTTTTAGTAGCGTGGGACAAATATATGACTGTCAACAGCTTAAAAAATGTGTTTTGGTGTTTCGTGACCCTTTAACACATTCAAAATGCAGAACATTTAAGTGTCAGTCCATGTCAGGTTTTATATTAGTTTCAAAATGTTATGTTTTTAATTAAAAGAACTTAATATATGGAAAATGTAAAATAAAATGTAAATTAAGACACACCATACATCAAACGTCGAATATAAAATGGATATTTTTGAGCTTATATCTTGTTTTTGTTAGCATTTCTTGCTAATCATGAATCAGACTTTTGGTTGTTTACGTCTCTCTGTAGATCACAGAGTTGTCTAAGGAGGTGTTTCGTCTGAAGGAGGCTCTGGGGGCTTTGACTCCTCCACTTGGACGTTCTCCATCACCACCGTCCTCAGGGATTCCTGGACAACAGCTGGCACTGCAGAACCGAGTGACTTCACTAACACAACAGCTTCAGGTAAACAGAACAATGCTATTGCCATGTTGATAAATACACTACCTGACAAAAGTCTTGTCGTCGATCCCAGTTGTAAGAGCAACAAGTTATAACTTGACTTCTAGTTGATTCATTTGGAAAAGTGGCAGAAGGTAGATTTTTCCAATGAATCATCTGTTGAACTGCATCCTAATCATCACAAATACTGCAGAAGACATATTGGAGCATGGACCCAAGATTCTCACTGAAATCAGTCAAGTTTGGTGAAGAAAAAATCATGGTTTGGGGTTACATTCACCATAGGGGTCAGCAAGAGATTTGCAGAGTAACGTAGACTAACCATATTTCGTACAGATTACCTTTTAACACCAATCTCTGAATAAATACAGGCCGTAGACAAGCTTTATATCTGTGTAATCTTTGTCTCACTCTTTCATTCCCAATCACAACAGAGACTCTCCTACCAAATGTTTCCAGAAAAAATCAATAAGTTTGCTACGTCCACCTAATGCCCTTAAAAATCAACAGTGGTAGTGCGAGTGTCGCTTGGGAGGGGAGACATTTAGAGCAATGAAAATATACATTTGCATTTAATGTATGCATCACACAGTGTTACAATCTTTATGAAATGAATATTATCACTTATTGTTAAGTAAATTACATTTTCAATAAAAGTTTTGCAATGGGGATATTTAAACATCAGTTGTGAGTGATGATAAAACCATGTCGCAACTCTGCCAGAGGGAGCCTGAGCTTCAAACGCTTTTTGCCATCATTGCAAATCATTTGCATCATTTGCAATCATCTTTGTGCATTGATGTTTATATTCATAACGCTCAGTTAAGTTAGCGTTAACTTGCATGAATTTAATGTTTTAATATTTTAAATTGTCACGCTTTAATTAAACAAGCATGATCTAAAACACATGATTGTAAGGTTCTTTCATTGCAAACTTTCATAAAAATAAATTAAATATAACATTAACTTCAAGTTAAACATAATAAGAGTACATTCTGACATAAGTTTTTAATAAGACTTCAAACTATGACTGTTTTTGCCAGTGAATTAAAGTTATACGCCCCGTATGGAACACTATTTAATTATGTACGGAACACCGTTAATACCTATCATCTTCCGTACACATGCGGAGGCGGTACTTTTCCCTTCTTTTCTCAAAAACCACTGGTCCAAAAGACATCAATCAAATTTCGGATTGTGCAGTAGGTATTCACCCAGAGAATGAGCACACAAACATGCTTATCTGGCCTTCAATGACAGAGTAGTGATCGTTTAAGTGCGCATGGGGGCGGAAAGTGTACGGAACATAGTTAGTCTACGTTACATGGCAGCATCAACAACCTGAGGTATCAAGACATTTGTGCTGCCCAATACATTACAAACCACAGGAGAGAGCAAATTCTTCAGCCTCCACATCAACATTCCTAAAAAAAAAGGTCAAGAAGCTCCAAGATTAGCCAGCCCAATCACCAGACATGAACATTGTTGAGCATGTCTGGGGTAAGATGAAGGATGAGGCATTGAAGATGAATCTAAAGAATCATGATGAACTCTGGGAGTCCTGCATGAACGCTTTCTTTGCAATTCCAGATGACTTTATTAATAAGTTTTTTGAGTCATTGCAGAGATGTATGGATGCAGTCGTCCAAGCTCATGGGAGTCGTACACAATTTTAAATCTTTCTCCACTGCAGCATGACTTTATATTCTATACTGTACATTATTTTTTGTTAAGTGACAAGACTTTTGTCTAAGCAAATTCAGACCTTACTTTAATTAACTCAATTAAATAATTAAAAACCAAGGCATGATCATATTTTATTTCGGTAAAATAAGCGCCACCTAGAAGACTTTGCCTTTCATACAAGCCAGTTCTGATAAGCGACAAGACTTTTGTCAGGTAGTGTATACATTTAAAAACATGATATAAAAAAAAAAAAAAAAAAAATATATATATATATATATATATATATATATATATATATATATATATATATATATATGTATATGTATATATACATACATACATATATTGTTATTATTATTTTTTTCATATATATATATATATATATATATATATATATATATATATATATATATATATATATATATATATATATATATATGAAAAAATAGAATTATATATGAAAAATGTATTCATTTATCTTCAACTTTCTTCATTTATCAGGACTGGGAGCGCAAACACAAGGCTGTTGTTTCAATATATCGTTCTCATCTATTAGCTGCTGTACAGGTGAGACCCATAAGCTTGACTTTTTGTCTTCAGAAACATCTGATGTCTTAAATCATGATGTCTTTTTGTCTTAATAGGGCCGTATGGATGAAGAAGTTCAAGCGCTTTTGCTTCAAATCCTCCGTATGACACAGAAAGGTCAGAATTAGTGCATTTTTTACTGACAGCAATACACTGAGTTGAAGTGACCCCTTGAACACAAGCCTATCAGCATTGTGCACCACCAGAGAGTGAGATATTGAAACTGTGAATGAGAAGATATAGTTTTTGGAACACGACAGAGATTATTTTATTTCCGGCTTGTGTTGATTCGTGAGGAAGAACACTGATCATTTTGTACCACGTTGCAATAAACATCGAGAAATGCTGCTGACTTGCTCTTCCTTTTTTTTGCAAGTTTGTGGTTGATAGTTTCATGCAGCTAAAAAAAGTGTATGGTAAATATTACTTTGGTGGTTAAACGAACGTCATCTTACATTTCTGTGGTGTTAAAAGATACATAGAGCAAGACTACGTCAAATCCTGTGCTCTCACATGTGTTTAACCACAATCAACCAGGCAGATCTATTAATGCAGGCTTCCTTTTCAAGATATTTCCTCATTTAGCCAGAAAAATGCTTTTCTTGCTTACATTTTTTGTCATTTCTAGTCCAAAAATTTAAAAAAAAATTTAAATCATGAAGCACTTTCTAGACAAGCTAAACATATTGTCTTCTTTTAAGAAATAATATGGCAAAATGAGGTGAGTATTCCCTTAAAAGAAGCTAAATAATCTAGTTTTTCTTTTTGAGATGAGATTATTTTGCATGTTTTTAGGGAAAACTCCCTTCATTTTGACATATTATTTCTTAAAACAGGACAATATGCTTTGCTTGTCTAGAAAATGCTTCTTGATTTAAGAATATTTAGATATTTAGTCTAGAAAAAAGATAAACATCTAAGGAAGAAAAGCATTTTTGCGGTGTACCAAGCGTTATAAATCACAGATTTTCATACTGTGAGTAATGTGTCTTTAAAAATGAGTTAACCAAACATTTTCTAGTACTTTTCCCTTCCTGTTCAGTTTTATTGAGAATGCCTTTGGATCATAGGAGAACAGAGCAGAGAGAAAACGACATCCTGAGAATGTAAAGTAACTTGTTTCTAGTGGTTTAGCATACCTGGAGAAAGCTAGCTGTTAGCATTCCCACCACATTAACTTCCAGCTGAGGCAGGAGGGCCCATAAAAATGTGCTTGGCAAAATACGGTTACATGTTGCTTGGGGAAACCAAGCTTTATGGACCAAAATCTAACAGGCGCTAACTGAAATATGCCAATCGGATAAAACAGCTTCAGTTGACTCTACTAATATACACTGCCTGACAAAAGCCTTGTCATCCATCCCAGTTTTAAGAGCAACAAATAACAACTTCAACTTCTAACAACTTCAAGTTGACAATTTGGAAAAGTGGCAGAAGGTCATCAAGAATACTGCAGAAGACCTACTGGAACCCGCATGGACCCAAGATTCTCATAGAAATGAATCAAGTTTGGTGACGGAAAAATTATGGTTTGTGTTTACATTCAGTAGGAGGTTGTACGAGAGATCTACAGAGGGAATGGCAACATCAACAGCCTGAGGTATCAAGACATTTGTGCTGCCTAAACCACAAGAGAGGGCAAATTTTTCAGCAGGATAGGGCTCCTTCTCATACTTCAGCCTCTACATCAAATTTCCTGAAAGCAAAAAAGGTCAAGGTGCAGCTGGATTGACCAGCCCAATCACCAGATATGAACATTATTAAGCATGTCTGGGAGCATTGAAGATGAATTGTTAAGTGACGAGGATTTTACCTTAGCAAAGTCTGACCTTACTGTCCTAATTAAATAATTGAAATTTAAGGCATGTTCATATTTAATTTTGGCAAAATAAGCGTAATCTAGAGCCACCGAGGAGTTGTGGGACAATGAAGGGGGGGTCGCCTGGGGATTTATAAAAATCTATTTTTATTAAACCATAAGAATTACAATATTTTATCCATAACCTACTGAAAAGAAAAAAAATAGTCGTTTATAGTTACTGTAGTAGCTTATAGTTACTAGTTCTATTGGATTACAATCCCTGGGGTAATTACATTATATTAAAGACACAGCAGATTGAAATTATAATAGCAGGTTAAACTTTCTGCCACATATACAGCAATGACAAACATTAAAAAAATTCAACGAAGAATAGATTTGGGTCTATTGGTGTGTGTGCATGCGTGTGTGTGTGTGTGTGTGTGTGTGTGTGTGTGTGTGTGTGTGTGTGTGTGTGTGTGTGATATTGCATGCAAGGTTTCTGTATTTATAACCACCTCAGAGGATGTTGGGAGTCGCGAGTCACTGGCATTGTTATTTTGGGGGTCGCGGGCTGAAAAGTTTGGGAACCCCTGATCTAGAGCACTTTGCCTTTCATATAAGCCACTTCTGATACCAAATGATCAACTAGAAGTCAAGTTATTACTTGTTTCAAAACAAGGCGACAAGACTTTTTGTCAGGCTGTGTAATAGTCATACCACTTTGACTACTGTCATCTCTCCATCTGAGCTAAATAATACGACTAGAGTGCTAGTATGCCATTCTGTCTCATACATAATGTAAACAAGAGCTTTTTAAATAGTACCAGGATGCAGAAAGTAAGTATAAATACAGTAGGTAACAAAACATAATTAAGTTTAAGGCACTGGAATGTTCTTTTTCTCAAAACGAGGGAAGAAAAGTGAAGCACAGTGTGATTCTTTATGCACAGTAGTGAGCCAGACTCTTCGCTTTATATATGAACACAGTATTTCAACACATTTTATAGGGGAAATGTCAGTTTTATGTTGACTAGACTTCTCCAGAAAGCAGCGTTTAGGTTGAAAGTGTCACAAAATATTTATTGTAATATATTAAAAAAAGTTTGGGGTTGACTTTTGCCTCCAGAGAAACGGAAAAGGAATATGTAAAGGTACATTCAGTAGTTTATTTCACTTCAAGTCTACAGAGGTGTATTGACATCAGTTAATGCGGATCGCCATCATAATAATCTTGAGTTTTGTGTCAGTTCCTCTTGACACCAAAGAGTTTTGGAGTCTACGCAATATGTAATTCCTTACATGTCCAACAAACAGCTATAGGGAATTCAGCTGAGATCAAATCTGTCCATTTTAGTGTATTGTGTATATGCTGAACTGATAATTCTGCACATTTATTATTATTATTATTATTATTATATACACAACAAGAAGCTTTCTTCTCTCTCATTTTCACTCTGCATCAGAGAATACTACTGTATATACCATAGTTTCCCAACACTGTTCCTGGAGGCACACCAACAGTACATATTTTGGATGTCTCCCTCATCTGATCCATTAGGTTTTGGAGTCTCTTCTAATGTTCTGATGCGTTGATTCAGGTGTGTTTGATTAGGGGGGAAAAGTGTACTGTTGGTGTGCCTTCAGGAGCAGGATTGGGAAACACTGCTCTATGCTATGTTACTGGTGGATCTACATCTATTGTGAAACTGCTTGGGCAAATGGCCATTTTCTCAAAGCACAGAAAAAATCCAAGCAATTTGAAATTTGGCGTGAGGGAGACAAGAAGGTTTGATCACATTTTTCAAACCAAATGACTCTCTGTCCTAGCAAACAAATGTTTAAAAGACATCTAAACGAAGACAGACAGGCTAAAACAAGGCTAAATTTGGGCTGTCAGTGAAAATAGACATCTAAGAATAGCCCAAAACTAGACCAGTCATCAAATAGACAGATTAGACAGACTTTAAATGTGTAGTCATTCATTTCTGTTGATTTGGCCTATTCTTAGATGTCTATTAGGTTTTCAGGTTAGGTTAGGTTAGGTTTTAGGTTAGCCTTGTTTTAACCAAGACGACTATGTTTAGACATCTATTAGACATCTTTTAAAAGCAAAATGCTTGCTGGGGTTGTTCAGGGATGCAATAACAGGGGAAAGTTCTAGATGTCCATGCCACCCTTTCAGAGGCCCAATACTTCTATTGTAAATGTCAGAAAGAAAAAATGGAATTTGACATGATAGAAGAAGCCACTGTGGGCCTTTAGTCTTATAGAATAAATAACTCGACCTCAGAAGATCAAGACAAAATGCAATGAACATCCTTTTGGAGACACGAAACACTCTTTGGGATCGCAGCCACTCAACAGGGTTCTGAGAAGAATTAATACTAAACCACTTTGATGATGGACTTTGGCTGAGGGATTTTAGAATACCCAAAACTTCTGGGTAAATCATGGGTCTTCTGGCCTCTTTCCCAATGCCGTGCTAAATAATTAAACCACTATGGTAAATAGAGTTAAAAATGGATGGATTGTTGGTGATTATATGGACGTTGGCCAGATTAGGTAGCTAAACATAAACAAAAGAAAATTAAGAGCTGTTAAAAAAGATTTAAGACCTACAACACAATATCCCAGAAGATTTAAGACGTTTTAAGGCCTAAAATGGTCATTTGCTCAATGAACAGAAAAAATCCAAGTAATGGAATTTGGCATGAGGGAAACAAAATGTTTGGTCACATTATACAAACCAAGCAGCTCGCTGCTGTGCAATGATGCTATAAGTATAACCAAAACAGTCTCTCTATTAATGCTGTCCCATTAAGCCCATTTTGGTTATCACATGTGACAAAATCACATGATGTTGATGCGAATGCAGGAGTTTATTCTGTAAATGAGTTTCCATCTTAGTTCATGTGCATTTTTTTCTTATTAGGTAAAAAGCTCATTCTACTCAAGCATTTTTAAAAATGTTCACGCTTTTTGACGTTTCCATTAGGCAATTTTCAAAATGTAAAAAATAAAAAATAGCTATTGTTTGGTTATGGGCTTGTTTCCATTTTAATGACACCATGCACATAACTAAAAAGGATAAGTGATGACTGGCTTGGAAGCTAAATATTGTCTGACATGTTTCTTGTGCAGGGGAACGTTTCCCAAACAACAACATAACTCGCAGCTGAACTATCATAGTATGATGCATCGTTTGGGAAAAGAAAGATGTAGAGATGAGTGTTTCCCAAAACCTGCAGTTTCTCTGTCGCAGATCCATCATTTGAACCAATTTAGTTATCGCCCATAATGACGCTCTCAACAGGGAGCAGTAACTACTTCTTAAGTAAAAACTCCTTTTTTTTGTGCAAATTATTGTTTTACACGCATGTGCATTTTATAAAATCCAATGTTAGTTGCAATCATTTTCCATATTAATTCAAATATATGTAAACAACACATAAAAGATCTATATATGTGTCCTTTACAAATATTTTTGGGAATATTCCATATAAAATCAGTAAGCTAACACATATTCTAATCTTTTATATGTAACCCCGCCGGTCCTACGCCACACAACCGTTCCGAGCTGGTATCGAACCGGCGACCTTCCATATGGGAGTCGGTTCGATACCAGCTCGGAGCGGGTTGTGTGGCGTAGGACCGGTGGGGTTACATTGGTGCCGTGACCCGGATGGGAGTGAGGTTTAGGGGGGTGAGTGTAACGGAGTAACGGAGGCCAGCTAGTGTGTGCTGTGCAGGTAAACCTCACTCCTCTGACCATTAAAGATAGCGACAGACACTAGGGGCCATGGCCTTTAGCCTCCTCGGTAGAGCACCCGACTCCCATGCGGAAGGTTGCCGGCTCGATACCAGCTCGGAGCGGGTTGGGTGGCGTAGGACCGGTGGGGTTACATATATAAATCATTAATTGTTGTTGGCCTAATTTACAGTAGACTATTTAATAAGAAATGAAAAAAGGTCTACTTTTACAATTTGACATTCAAACCACTGCAGAAATGTTCTAATCAACAGGCTCATATACATAGTCATATACAGTCATATACAGTACAGATACTTAATAAATAACCTACTCTAAATTCTTATATATTTATATATATTTGTTTTCACAAGCTTTGGAGACGTAACATAGCCTAAAATCTGCTTTTAAATAATAGGTCACCTATAGCTTTCGACATAAGCCACGGCTGTGTTCAGAATGACTTTAATTTTGTCAAAGTGCACTACGAAGGAAGCGCAATTGTCAATATAAAGATCGCTAAATCTGAACTGTAAAAATACTTTGAAAGCAAATTACACCTTAGACTTTAATGTTTTTTTTTTTTAAATCATTCAGAGTTTAAATGTTAGAAGGTTCAAAACAAAAAGGGCATAGGGGGATAACTGGGAATAGAACACAGCCAAGTACTCTGCTTCAAACTACAGCTCTAGATGTGTAGTTACAAGTTTACAAGTTTGCAATGCAGTTTGCAAATGTTCGTTGGAATGACGGATTTGGGAAACGCCAAATCAACAACTTCTCAACTTGCGACATTAGTTAGCTAACGACGGTTTTCGGAAACAAACCCATGGACAACAATTAGGGTTTCTGCAGGTTTCACCAAGTTAAGTTTAAAACATTTTTAAGGCCAAATGAAGGTTGTTGCTAGTTCGGATACAGTTGCAGCCAGATAATAATGAGAATTATTTAGATTATTTATTAAATTTCCGATTTATTGTATTTTATTACTGTCTACCCCCACCCTAACCCTAAACCCAACTGTCACAGTAACAAAAACAGTAGTTGTACAGAGTATTATTAATGTTATCTATTAAATTACCCAATAAATTATATTTTTAATGCCTACCCCCAACCGTCACAGTACTGTAAAAATATGAATTATAGTTATACAGTGTCATAAAAAAATGCTGTTATATTGATGTGCATATCGCACTTCTAGTCGTCTGCGTATCTGACCTAGACTTTACCTATTATGAAAAAATTTTTAGACTTATACAATAATAATGTAATAATAAAAGTATCCTCAACAATAAATACATGGCGGACTTTCAAACAAATGTTATTGCAAGAAAAATAATTAAACCATTATGGTATAAATAGAGTTAAAAATGGAAGAATTGTTGGTGTTTGTATAGGCGTTAATGGCCAGATTGGTTAGCTAAACATGAACAAAAGAAAATTAAGGCCTGTTAAAAGAGATTTAAGACTTACAACACAATATTCCAGTAGATTTAAGACTATTTAAGGCCTAAATTTTAGTTTTTGACATTTTAAGAGTTTTTAAGACCCCGCGGACACCCTGACAATATAATCTGAGACTTGGATCATAACAAACAAAAATACCATGTATTCTGAAAGTTTTGTTAACATGTTCACGCAACAAACTACTGGATGTACCTTTGAGTGACCATTTGTGTCAACACAAAACTATGACGTATAATGGATCTGGATCACAGTTATTCAAAAAAAGGGGTAATATCTCAAGAGCGTGACCCAAAAACGTTTGGTCCTGAGTTCGTAAATGAAACATGTGCGTCCAATACGACTGCATTACAGCGACTGAGCTTATGAGCTTTATATAACGTCCATTACAAACACGGCATCCTGAGAGCAAACCGATGGTAAAGCGCAACAGCACAGGGACGTCCATCAGAGAAGATCGGATCCACAGTTAGCGAATACATCACGTTTAGAAACGACAGCTCAATGATCGATCGCTCGTAGAGGAAGGGAAGTTTTCGTGTTTGTCGTAACTTTTCTAACAGTCTGTTGGGAAACTCAAAGTTCACAAGCACTTCATTTCCCAACGCCAAACTCTCAGTCAGGGTCTTCTCAGATGAAGAAGGGGATCGATTGAGCGAGGCATGCTGAAAGCTGTTTGTGGTCAGGAACAGCGATTTCCCACAAGTCCCAGTGGAAGCTCAGAGTCTGTGTTTAAGGCAATAGTGTGTGGCCTCGAGACCTTCATCTTCATCCCTGAACAAACATGATGCAAAATCTGTGAATTACTCAACCAATTACTACTTGATATTTAGTTTTTCCCAACCCTGTTCCTAAAGACACACCAGCAGTACACATTTTCAACCTCTCCCTAATCAAACACCTGGATCAACTCATCAGAACTTTAGAAAAGACTCCAAAACTTAATCAATGAAGTTAATGGGTCAGATAAGGGAGACATGCAAACGATGTACTGTTGGTGCGCCTCCAGGAACAGAGTTGGGAAACACTGATTTACTGGAATTGTCTCTCACCATAAATATGGGCTTCAAATGAGGTCAGATTTTTCGGCAGACGACCTGCTGGAGGTGTAGTTCGCTCTCCGCCGCTACAATCGGCAGCTTGTTTGTCAAATGGTAGTTGATCAGGTGACTGATGCTCTCGAAAAGCATGTCTTTAGTTCGGACCTAGAAGAAATAAGGAATTATTATTATTATTTGTTTAACTGATTTACCTTATTTCATAGATGTTAAAACTTTTTAATACAAGCTTCAACACCTCACTTTTATTTGCACATTTTACAGTATATTGATTTTTCTCTTTCTTTATTAATGTGACGTTTGTTAAAATAATAGTAAGAAGAAATTGTGATTGATATTACGTGTAACTTACCGTTATATTTTACAAAAATAAAAATAATAATAATACATTTTATTTGTAATGCGCTTTTCTCAAGCTCAAAGCCTTACAAGGCGAAACAGTAAGTAAGAAAATATAACAATAAGTAGGATAACAATAGATCACAAAATAAAAACTCTACTAAAGAGGTGAGTCATAAGAAGATTCTTAACACAGTCAAGAGACACTGCATTTCTAATGGTAATAGGTATTGCATTCAATAATTTCGGAGCACGGTATGAAAAAGCCCGACCACCAATGGTGTTAAGTCTGCAGCGTGGCTGGAACAGGGTAAGACCCGAAGCAGAGTGAAGACTGCGAGCAGGAGTAGAAAGTAATCAGGAGCTAGCATATGGACTGCTTTATAAGTTAAAATCAGAATCTTAAAATCAATACGTGACCTAATCGATAGCCAATGAAGCCGCTGGAGAACAGGTGTGATGTGACGGCGAGAGGATCTATAAGTCAGAACATGTGCGGCAGAATTTTGAATATACTGTAACCTTTTAAGAGAATTTGCAGGTAAACCTCCAAAGAGCGAATTGCAAAAATCAAGCAGGATGTTATGAAGGCATGGACAAGCCTCTCAGCATCTGACTGTGACAGAAATGGTCTGATGCGTGCAATATTACGGGGATGGAAAAAGGCTGTGTTCGTAAAGTGATCAAAAACTGAGCTGAGCGTCAAATACAGTAGTACCCCGAGAATGTGCACCTGGGAAGAGGGGGATACCTGAATGCCATCAATCGAGAAAGACTTTATGAAAGGTGCCATTTTTTTATTATTTATTTATTAATAATAATAGTGACGATTCCTAATTTTCTATTTAGGTAATAAATGTTATCTCACTTGTAGTGTCATTAATAATAATAATAACAACAATAATAATAAAAATGATTACTATTATTATAAATATTATTATCTCAAATGTTTATTTTCACATTTTACAGCATCTTTATTTTGTTATCCAGTTGACATTTATTATTAATAAGAATAATAACAATATTAAATTGTGATTTATTTTTCTGTTGAAATGTTTTTATTACATGTAACTGACTTTATTTTGTGAAATGTGCCGTATTTTTTATAGATTAATGAGGTGTTGTATTTTTAATAATAGGCAACATGGTGGCTCAGTGGTTAGCACTGTTGCCTCACAGCAAGAAGGTAGCTGGTTCGAGTCCTGGCTGGGCCAGTTGGCATTTCTGTGTGGAGTTTGCATGTTCTCTTAGTCTTTGTGTGGGTATCCTCCGGGTGGTCTGGTTTCCCCCTTAGTCTAAAGACATGCGCTATAGCTGCTAGAAGGGAACCCGCTGTGTAAAACATATGCTGGATAAGTCGGTGGTTCATTCCGCTGTGGTCATTATTATTATTAATAATAATCATCAGCATTACTATAAATATGAGTATAAACTGTATCTCTATTATAATCGTATAATGTTTACTGACTGTTACAGTTTATTTATAACTTTTTTAAGCATTCTGTGATTGTAGGCCTGACTCCACAGTAAGGAGGAATGTCCCGATCAGGTTTTTTTGCCCTCGAGTCTGAATCAGAGTCAATTGATTTTGATTATCTACTGATACCAAAACCCGATCCGATACTTCTATTAAACATAAAAAAAGAATAAAGAAGAGTAAGAAACATCCAGGATGTTCCTTATTTAATATTTAATTCACCTTACTTTAACATTCAACAAATCTGTTAACAAACAGAACACTTCTGTGTGGTAGCTAGAACAATTAAGAAATAAATAGCATCAATTCTTTACTTTTGGCAACAGTATATATACTATAAAACAAAGAGCACCTCAACTTAAAATACCCGGCAGGCAATCCCAAGTTTACATGTCTCACAGTTTGCTATAGCAATAATGTCATCATCAACTTTATAATACCTCCAGACACAGACATACTCATGCTTAACACTTCAAGCTGCTTCATGTCTACTTTGCCAGCGTTTAACCAATAGCATCTCTGCAACAAAGTGATGTCATGCTGCACGCGTTGCTGTGTGAAGTCAAGAAAGAGGTGTAACTCTGTGCCACAGCATAACTATTAATGTTTTATAAAATAATGAGAGTATATTTTTGTAAATACATATATTCAAGTCCAAATCGGGAGGTAACATCCCATTCCGATCGAGTCTGAAACTGTATGAAAAGGCCCGATTTTCCATCACGTGTTCAGATCTGGACATCACTGACAGAAAGGGCTTAGCCTTTTTTCTAATAAAATTTAACAATATATATTTTAATAATCAATTCTCGCTATGTTTTTATTATTGTCTTTGCAATTATTAATAATTAACCTCAAAATAGGCTAGTTAGCCATATTAGATTACACAGCCTTTTCAGAAGAACTTGAACGTTTCATTTCTTCCTCTGTAAGTTCATAAAAAGCCTCAGAAAACCAGCTCTGTATTATAAGTCTGAAGCTCCACTCACCACTCCTTCAGGATCCACCAACAGCAGATGTTTAGGAAGGCCGCACTGCATCCCCGTCAGCACGTACTGGCCTGGGTTAGTAGCGCTGTCCCGTACCAGGAAATCCCCATCGCGGCCCAGCAGATTCTCAGCATCCCTGCGGCTCATTCGGCCGTGGTACCACATCTCTCGTCTTAGCTGGTCTTCTGTAGGGGCCACAGGGGCTCTGCGGCGCGGGGGACTCGGCCATTTGTCCTCCAGCACACAAACCCCACTAGCTTCATGGAGGCGCAGGGCATCTTCAAATGGCCCTATCAAGTCCACAACAGCAGATTAGAAAATCTCAGATATGCAAAACATCTTGGGTGTGCATTATTTTCTGATAATTCAATGGAGTGGAGTCAATTACTCCGCGTATACTATGGTTACCACACCTATGGACACTTCGAGACATTTGTCTTTTCTTTTTTTTTTAATATAAATTTTTTAGGGACATTTTTGGCAGGAAGAGGGAGAGAGAGCAGGGGGAACAATATCTTAAAAGGTTCGGGACTCAAAGTCAGGATGCTTGAAGCACTGTTGTGCTATATGTTGGCCCACTAACCAATGAGATATGACGCTGACCATTTGTCATAGTTTTGTCCTCAAACCACTCCTGTTTGTAGGATTTTTTCTTACGAATCTCAACTAATGGCTTCTGTGTCGTTTTGATTTGATTTTTGAAATTTGTAGGCTGTGAAAATGATATCAGTGTAGTGGTATGTATCTGTAATGCGGTCAAAACCTGCCTGGAAATACTTTAGCTGTTTGTTTATCTGAAAAATACCTTGTGTAGTGCTTGAGATAAAAAAACAAACAAACTGCCTCATCCACCATGTTAACGTCAAATAAAACAGTTGTCAGCAACTCTAAACAGAAGCTTGCAACACTTGCCCCACCTTCGAATTTTTCTAATTAGTCCACTGCTTTAGAACTGTCATTAATGAACAGCGCTTAATGCAAATTATTTCAACTTTACACGGCGTCTAAAAAAGTTATATTCATGCAAAAAATTACTAGATGCAAGCGTTGCAAAAGTCCATCAAGCACATGTTAAAAAACAATGGAAAACGTGTTCTGTATGAATGAGCCCTTGGTATGTTCCTCAGCCAATGGCTGCGTCCAAAACCGCCTACTACTCAGTAGGTACTGCATTTGAATTTAAACATACTACTCGACCGTTAGAAAAGTACAATCTATACAGTATAAATGTGAAAAGTATAAATGGAATTCGGACATACTACATCCGCCATTTTGTCATGGTCACGTGACTTATCTGCGTCAATTGCGTCGCTTCACTCCCATTCATGAATTCTCTCGCGGAGCATCATGGGATAGCGCAGCGTGCATGGAATGTGCACTTCAGAATCTCACCGGAAGTAGTAAGTAATTTCTTGCATACAGATTTTCAAATTCTATAAATTAAGACATACTACTCGGCTCGCATACTGATTTTAGTGTACTATATAGTATGGAAGTATGCGGTTTCAGACGCAGCCAATCAGAATCAAGAATTCAACCGCCCTATAGCATAACTTGATGCATCCATTTCAGCCATTTGTAGCTGGAGTGTGCACGTATAGTCAAATATTCAATCTCAAATAAATGTTTGAATAACAAACACTGCTGGCTAAATGTCACTTTGCTGGTCATAACTGGAGTGAATCAATTATAAATACTGAGGACACAAACTAAATTGGAATGTGTGACGGAAATCAGTTTATTATGTTTGATTTGTCTTGAATTACTTTGGCAGTAATCGCCCCCTATACCCTCATACCCCCACTAATATTAAATTAACCAAATATACTTCAAAGTAAAGATCAATAAACAGCACTGCCACGAGTTAATCATTAAATAATGAATAAAGAAACAAATATTTGAATATTCATCCTTTTATAAGCTTAAAGTTTGTGTGAAATTTAGGTTTACAATGCAGCGCACATTGTTATTATTTAGGTGAAGTTAATCCACTGGAAAAAGTTTGTCTTGGTAATCTTCAATCAAACTCTGACCATTTAGACAGCTTCAACTACAATAATTTTAACTGCGCCCTCTTTCCGGTAGTTTGCTACAAGTGTATGATGAGCAAAAAGAAAGCCAAGTCCCCTACTCAATCTTCTGCTTCAAATACACCAACATACTGAATACTTCCAGTTCATGTGTGCATTAATTATTCAATTGTGACATTTGTGGGAAAAAAAGATGTATTTAAATGTCTACTTCATAGTAGACTTACTCATGTCAAAAATGTCCTTCTTGGGGCTCTCAGGTCTGCGCCCAACCACTGAGGCCTCCAGGTTGTCCAGATTTTGAGTGTTTACGTACAGATGCTCCTCGTAATCACGACTGCCTGGAGGATGACCATCTGCTCGCAAGTAACCATCAGAAGTCAAACCTGCTGAACGAACCGATACAAAACCTTGTTAAATGACATTGCATTTAGAAGAGAAATCTGGAATGATGGACTCTGTGGCTTAAAAATCAACAGGAGTAATATAATAATGTCATTTATCCAGCAGGAGTCTCACTTGAGCTTCTGTTATTCTCTGTGTCCCAGTGCACTTCATAACACAAGTGGGTGGCAGGAAGGCTGTTTGCGTCTCTTTTAGCCGGTGACCCCATCTAAAATAATAAACACAGTTCTGAGGTAAGGTCAAAGGATATTTCTCATTCTTATTTATTCTAGTTTCTATATATATACACAATATGGATGGGTTGCAGCTGGAAGGGCATCCGGATTAATAAAGAGACTAAGCGGAAAAGAAAATGAATGCATTCATGTATAAAATATATTTTCTAAAACAGAAGTTTTGGAACAGAATTTAATATATGAACAGCCCTGCTAAAAAATCCAGCTTAAACCAGCCTAGGCTGGTTGGCTGGTTTTAGCTGGTCGACCAGGCTGGTTTTAGAGGGGTATTGGCCACTTCCAGGCTGGTTTCCAGCCATTTCCAGCCTGGTCTTAGCTGGTCAGGCTGGAAAATGACCAGCTACATCCGGGTAAAACCAGCTTGACCAAACTGTTTTAGCTGGACATAGCTGGTTTTGGCTGGGCTCCCAGCCTGGCTAGGCTGTTCAAGCTGGTTTTAGCTGGATTTAGCTGGTCATTTTCCAGCCTGACCAGCTAAGACCAGGCTGGAAATGGCTGGAAACCAGCCTGGAAGTGGCCAAAACCCCTCTATAACCAGCCTGGTTGACCAGCTAAAACCAGCCAACCAGCTTAGGCTGGTTTAAGCTGGATTTTTCAGCAGGGAGTGCTTTATATTAATAATATTTATATTAATTTTACATTTATCTTATTTATAAATGATCTTTTTTGATAAATTTAGTTATAGAGATTTTAATACGATGTGAGAGATCAAATTGTGAAAAAAAAAAGCATTTCCTTAAAAGAATGTGCTGTATTCACCAAAAGCTATCTGGTTGTCTTAGTTAGCATTATGCTAATACCACTCACCGATAGTTCATTTATAAATTCCAATTCTCTCTATAATCTATAAAGTTTATATTGTTAATAACACAAGGCGTCATCAATAATGTTTCTCCATGTTGAAGTCAGTTTTACCTGTGATGTTTTGCTCTGTGGGTGTGTGTGAACGTGGCCCAGTAGGCCCGCAGGAGGCCTGAGCCTCGAGTCTACCACTCCCCCAACAGGAGGCTCCTTTCCAGGGATGCTGTTGTAGTAATCGTGCTCGGATGACTCCTCGTCTTCACCCCATGCTGACTCTTCTGTTCTTATATTTCTAGACAATATATTAGGATATTCAGCATGACTGCATATAAACACATTACATATCAATTGAAAAGTGTCCTAAATGCTGAAATATATCAATAAAAGTGTATCTATTAGACATGGGCTGGTATAACTTTCTGACAGTAGGCCTATGATAACCTTGACGGTATTGTTATAACTGCTCTAAAATATATCATTTTTAATGTTCCAGTAAAAAACAACTTTTCCCCATTAAACACAATATATTTTAGGAAACAAAATATTTTGGAACAGTAAATATGTCAGACTAAATAATTTAAATAAATCACTGAGTTCTGCTGTCTTTATTAGTTTCAATAACACAGATTTATTTACAATACATAAAAAAGTATTAAAAACTCTTGCATGTACCTTAGAAACAATATAACAGAAAATCTTTGCAGTTTTAAAACCTTGACTTTTCCAGACGATGGAAAGCCTTGAAACCAGTTTTCGTCCCATGCCTATTGTCTAGGGATATATATCATTTAATTCACCCAAAAATAATTTTAAAAACACCATTTACTCACCTTCCAAGTTTATTTTTATTCATGAGTTTCTTTCTTTGTGTTTTTGAAAATATATTTTAAATAAGAGAACCATTGATTACTATAGTAGGAAAAAAATCTATGGAAGTCAATAGGTTTTCAACAATATTCAGAATAACTTCTTTTAATGTTTAACACAATAAAGAAACTCAAACAGTTTTGTAACAAGTGGAAATTTTGGAATTTCTATTTTAGTTGAGCCATTACACCTAATATTTTTTGTTGCTTTTGTGTATGTCTGGTCAATATAGTGTAACGGAGGCCAGCTATTAAGTGCTGTGCAGGTAAACCTTACTCCTCTGACCTCTGAAGGTGCTCTAGCGACAGACGCTAGAGGCCATGGTCTTTAGCCTCCTTGGTAGAGCAACTGATTCTCATGCGGTAGGTCCTCTGTTTGATACCAGCTTGGAGCGGGTTGAGTGGCGTAGAACCGGCGGGGTTACATTGGTGCCATGACCCGGATGGGAGGGAGGTTTAGGGGGGTGAGTGTAATGGAGGCCAGCTAGTAAGTGCTGTGCAGGTAACCCTCACTTCTCTAGACAGATGCTAGTGGCCATGGACTCCCATGCGGAAGGTCGCCAGTTCAAAACCAGCTTGGAACAGGTTGGGTGGCGTAGGACCGGCAGGGTTACAATAACACAGTTTGTGATAGAAATCAAGTGATTTTAATTAAAGTCATTCTACACAGATTTTACAGTAGCTTTGTTCGTCCAAAACTACAGTTAAACTACAGCTGGAGTTATACTTTACAATATTTAACATGACAAATCATTAGGTCTCATCCCAATAAAATAAATAAAAACGGAGGATTGGATAATGCTTGTAGTGTTTGGTGCCGTGACGTGGATAGGAGTGTGGTTTAGAGGAGTGTTTCCCAACCCTGTTCCTGGAGGCACACCGACAGTACATATATTGGATGTCTCCCATATCTGACCCATTAACTTTAGGTTTTGGAGCCTCTTCTAGTGTTCTGATGAATTGATCCAGGTGTGTTTAATTAGAGAGATTCTGAACATGTGTACTGTTGGTGTGCCTTAAGGAACAGGGTTGGGAAACACTTGTTTAGATGGTAAGGAGTTTAAAGGAGGCCAGCTTTTAGAACAGTACGAGTAAACCTCACTTCTTTAAACTCTAGAGGCACACAACCGACTGTCTATAGCAGGGGTGGCCAACCCTGTTCCTGGAGAGCCACCTTCCTGCAGATTTCAGTTGCAACCCATATTAAACACACCTGCCTGTAATTATCACATGGTGTTCAGGTCCTAATTAATTGGTTCAGGTGTGTTTGATATGGGTAGCAACTAAAATCTGCAGGAAGGTGGCTCTCCAGGAACAGGGTTGGCCACCCCTGGTCTATAGTGCCCTTGCCAGTGCAAATCGAAATCCAGCTTGGACAAGGATGGAGAATGGGAGCGATTGCATACGTACCAGCAATGATATAAAACAGAACAAAATAAAAGAAATTATCCATTACTGATGTGACACTGAGCAGTCTCGCGGTTTCTGAGAGCCCCTAAATGAATTTAGCTTTAAATAACTGTCGGGCATCAAAACAGGATGGCTGTATGAAACACAAGCCGTGTGTATCTTGTTTCAACCTTCTGAAAAAGGTTCATAACTGAAGCTCAATGTTGACTCCAGGTGAAATGAGAAAGGCGTTGCTTTCAAGCTGCGATACATCAACAAACAATACGGTTTATGGGAAATCATGTGAATCTCACTTATCAGAGATGCAGTGATGTCTGAAACAAATCAATAGTCTGCATAAATAAATGAATATTACTTGTGTGGATGAACTATAGTACAAAACAATAAGCGTTTTAATGAATTCAAAGAATAGTTCACCCAAAAAACATAACATTCGTCAAATCTGATTCAGTTTCTTTTGCTGCTGAATACAAAAGAGACTTCTATTGTATTTTGTCCCCAACTATTGATATTAAAGGCTTCTTTACACCCCCCTTTAAGGCAAAATTTTGCATCAAATTACACAATTAACAAAATAAATTAATGAAAGATACAATTAAACATACCTTATGCCTCCTCAAAGCTGAATAAAAATATAATTTGTGAATTTTGCATGAGCTTGAACATGTCTTGTGCAATTACTTCTCAGTAACGCATAGTAAAGTATCTTAGCCTCTTGTTTTCAAAATAAAAGTCCCACAAACATAGTGAGTTAAAAGTAACTTGGGGTGGAAAAGCACACATGCCCTAGGCATGCATATTAATGATCCCAGAGCTACATATAAGTCTGTTTTCTCCCGATGACACAGCCAGATGAACCATCTAAAGTACATGCAAATGATGAGGACATGGCTGGTGAGTAGCGTAACTGTCTGCTTTGTGTTTTGATGTACACCATGGTTTTAAAACAGTGGTGTCTGAGACTCAGGTATGGCCATTTCCATGTTGATTAGTCATGACAGCATGTTTTTAATTCATTGTAACTTATTAAACTAAGTTAATCCTGTTCTAACTTAATTTTATAAGTTGTGCAAGCTGTTTTAAGTCACTTTAACAGAATATAAGTTCAATGGACTCATAAGGTTAATTGGATTCAGCTTAAAAATTGAAGGCTACCAAGATTTTTTTTACAGTTTAGGTAATATCCCAATTTTCTTTATAGGTCACCTTTAAAAGATGAATGCAAGTGAATTAATGAAGGAACTACCACTGCTTTCGGCTGTATTACATTAACATAGCTTATGGGAAATTATGTAAATCTCACCTATCCATGGCGGGAATGGCTTTGGGTGGACTGTGAAGGTACTGTTTGAACTGCAGTTCGAAGGCCTGGCCAATGGTGCTGATCACATTTTGGGCAAGACCGTCGCAGCACTCCAAAATGTGACAAGCTAGAAGGTAACATTTGTCATTTTGTCAGAAACCAATCCATAAAAATGAAATGAATGAAAAATGCTGGAATCAAACCCATATTTTCCAAACAAGCACCACAGTTCAACATGCTACTGCAATTATATATGCTTTAGGGCATATTTCAATGAATACTATGCATACAATATGTGCAAAAACTTAACAAAAAATCATTAAATAATATATAAAAACACAAATAAACCTTATTAAAAATATATACAAATAAATAATAAATATACCTCTTTGGTTGACGGGGTCTTTGGCTACATAGGCGACGTAATCAGGTGTATCCTGAAACACAAAATGACTAAAAATCAGTTTTTGTTTGTTAGAATTGTAAAAGCTGAAAGAAGCAGGGTTAAAAATGAAGTATTTTTCAGAGGCCTCACCGAATCTCCACCTGAGGCGAAAGATATGGACTGCATGGGATGATGGGCAATCACCTAGATAAAAACAGACGAAAGTGAGATGCTGTGATGTCTGCATGAAGAAACAAAATAAGAAATTCAGAGCAGACTCTTTGTTTTAAGAGAAAATATCTTTATTTTTTGCAGCTATGTTACAAACAGTGTCTCAATTTTTATCTGAAAGCCCGACTCTTTGAATTAAACTAATAAACTCAAATAAATCGAAATACATATCAGCTTAATGCTCTGTTTTGGAAATTTTAGCAAACTTTAGTCTTACTATTCATACAATTAAAACTATTCATACACTTAATGGCCACTTAATTATGGAGCTAAATTAGTCTTAATAATAATTCACGCAAACAAAAATACCCACAATGTATACGTGTAGCCAAATTCCCATGCATGAAACCAAATATTTACATTCATTCACAACAACTGTTCATCTGGACAAAATAAAAACATATACTTTTTACGAATGCAAACAAATTGCAGAAATGACAGATGCTCTGGTTGAGTGCGTTTCGTTTAAAATAGCACTGATATAATGGGATTTCCTGTGTGAATCAGCTGACCTGCCGTGTTGTGGGGACGAGGAGACTCAAGCCATCAATGGAGATGTTGACGCCAATGCTCATTCCAGCAAAGCGCAGGTTACTTTTGCCCATGATGGACTGAAGGGTTTTGTTTGTTGTCTAAATTGAGAAGTAAAACAAGTTATTTAATTGGCGATACTGTACGCTTATTAGATGTGTGGCCCTGGACCCCAAAAACCAGCCAAAAATACATTGTATGAGTCAAATTATTAAATTTTACTTAAATACTAAAAATCAACACAATATAAAGCAATGTTCTGTATATTTCCTACTGTAAATATGTCAAATCTCGATCTTTGATTAGTAATTTGCATTGTTGAGCAATTGATTCTGACAACTTGGACAATTTGCTCCCTTACTTTCTTCTTCCAGGCAGTTTTTCCTCCAGGTACAGATTCACACAACCTGTTGATGGCTTCCCTGTGAAAAAACAAAAAAGAGTAAGAATTTAAAGATGTATTGCCCTATGTGTTTGTACAAAATAATGTGCTGGAAAGTAATGCTTAACCAAAATACAATCAAATAAAAACAAATCGAGTTTAATAAATCAATAAATCTTTTTAATAGAGGACACAATCTCAAAATCAACAACAGAAAATTAATCAATAAGTAAAAGAATCAAAATTGAAACGAAACAAACAAAGCAAAGAACAAGAAAAAATAACTTGAGTTGAATAAATCAAGAAATCTTTTAAATAGAGGACACAATCTCAAAATCAGCAAAAAAAATTGAATAAATAAATAAATAAACAAAATAATCAAAATCAAAACGAAACAAACAAAACAAAAGTCGAGTTTAGTAAATCAAGAAATCATTTTGATACAGGACACAATCTCAAATCATGCAGCAACAAATATTTAGTAGGTAAAGCAAATATTTTTTAAAAAATTAAACAAAACAACTTGAATCTAATAACTCAAGAAATCATTTTAATAGCAGACACAACCTCAAAATCAGCAACAAAAATTTAGTAAACACAGCAAAGCAAAACAAAACAAAGTGAAGTTTATTCATAAACTAATTTCGAGAGGATCACGTGCTTATGATTTATCACGTCCAGTCTCGTATTTGCTAATCACTAATCTTCCAATCATATGAGCCCTAAGGCACCATAAATAGTCTAAGTTTTCAGTTCACTTTATCTTCGTTTGGAAGAAAACCCCCCTCCTCCCCTATTCTCCTCCTTTACCTGCAATTGGGCGGCACGGGGGTCCAGTGGTTAGCACTGTGAACCACACAGCAAGAATACTGCCAGTCCTAGTTCGATAGGACCGGTGAGTGTTTCTGTGGGGAGTTTGTATGTCCTTCCCGTGTCCGCGTGGGTTTTCCCCGGGCTCTCCGGTTTCCTCCCACCATCCAAAGACATTCAACATACTTAACAATCAAGCTTGTCTAATTCCTTACGTTCCCTTAGCTACAGCGGCAGGGGAGTTCTGAGATCCACCGAGCTCAGGCTCCCTTCTTGCTCTGCCAACGGGAGGAAGCCCCGGGCTCGAGGAGCCCTTGAGCTCGGGGCTCTCTCCCGGGACAGCATGCCAAATAAGCTTTGTAAATCATCAGCTAAGTGTGAACTCTTGAAACACATCCTTTTTTTAATAGAGGACACAATCTAAAAATCAGTGACAAAAATTGAATAAATAAATAAACAAACAAAATAATCACAACTGAAATAAAACAAACAAAAAACAACTTGAGACAAATAAATCAAGAAATCATTTTAATAGAAGACATAATCGCAAAATTAGAAACATAAATTGATTAAATAAACAAACTATATAATCTAGAAAATTTAAACAAAACGAAACAAAAACAACTCAAGTCCAGTAAAAAAAGAAATCACGCAGCAACAAAAATTAAATAAACGAAATAATTAAGAAAATTGAAAAAAAAAAAAAATTTGTATCAAGAAATTGATTCAAGAAATTTGAATCAAGAAATTATTTTAATAGAGTACAAAATCGGCAACAAAAATCAAGTAAACAAAGCAAAGCAAAACCAAAAACAACTAATTTTTAATAAAGCAAAATTTTTAAATCAGCAACAAAAATTGTGTAAATAAATAAAATAAATAATCAAGAAAATTTAAATGAAACAAACAAAACAAAGCAAAAACCAAACAGAAAACAACTGGAGTCAAATAAATCAAGAAATCATTTCAACAGAGGACACAATCTTAAATCATACAGCTACAAAAATAGAATGAATAAAATAATTATTAAATAATTTAAACAAACACAAAACAAAAGAGGGCGACGTGGTGGCACAGTGGGTAGCACGTTCAAAGACATGTGGCATAGGTGAATTGGGTAGGCTAAATTGCCTGTAGTTCATGTGAGTGTGTGAATGAGTGTGTATGGGTGTTTCCCTGTGATGGGTTGCGGCTGGAAGGGCAGCCGTAAAACATATGCTGGATAAGTTTGCAGGTAATTCTGCTGTGGCGACCCCAGATTAATAAAGGGACTAAGCTGAAAAGAAAATGAATGAATGAACAAAACAAAAGAAAACCAACTCAAGTCTAATAAATCAAGAAATTATTTTAATAGAGGACACAATCTCAAAAACAAACTAAATTCAATAAATAAATAAACTAAATAATCAAGGAAAAAAAACAACAACTTGAGACAAATAAATTAAACAATCTCAAAATCAATTACGAAAATCGAGTAAATAAATAAAACAAAGCAAAGCAAAGCAATGCTAAACAAAATAAAACAAACGAAATGAAACAAAGCAAAACAACTAAACTAAACTAAACTAAACTAAACAAAACAACTACTTTTAATAGGGGACACAATCTCAAAATCAGTAACAAAAATTGAGTAACTAAATAAAACAAAATCAACTCATTTTAACAAAGGAAACAATCTCAAAACCAGCAACAGAAACTGAATAAATAAATCAAACAAATAATCGAAAAAATTCACAACAAAACAAAACGATCTCTGCTGGACCAGACCAAAACTGGCTTTTGAAAATCCACCAACCCTAAGTATGATCGAAATCAGTAGTGATGTTTTAACAGGTCTATTAAAACAAACCTAAAAGAGTGTCACTTATGAAACCATATCGATGTCAGTGAAGCATTTGTCAGAGGGGGCATCATGGGTTGCGAGGTCAACAGTGAACTGAGTGTCTTTGAAAGACCGCTGCGCTATCAAATAACCCATTAATATTGTATAAGTGCCAACTGTCCCAGCGAAGGACTTTTTAGGAATTTTTGCCTCAATAAATGTCAAAGGATACACACAGTTTGCATCAATGTGTTACCTATGTAGCCATTTTCAAGTTGCCATTTTAAATATATGTCCAAAATTGACAAAAAATATATTTACACAAACATATTTTCTGCATTTTTTGTATAGTAAAATCAGAAAATACTTAATAATAAATAGAGTATTTTCAGTTAAAACCATAAGTTTACATACACTGTATAAGAAGGCACGTAACCATTTTTTTTAAAAGTCAGATGTTATCCATTCATTCATTCATTCATTTTCTTGTCGGCTTAGTCCCTTTATTAATCCGGGATCACCACAGCAGAATGAACCACTTATTCAGCAAGTTCTTACCCAGTGGATGCCCTTCCAGCCGCAACCCATCTCTGAGAAACATCCAAACACACATTCACACACACACTCATACACTACGGACAATTTAGCCTACCCAATTCACCTGTACCACATGTCTTTGGACTGTGGGGGAAACCAGAGCACCCAGAGAAAACCCATGCAAACGCAGGGAAAACATGCAAACTCCACACAGAAACGCCACCTGAGCCGAGGCTCAAACCAGCGACCCAGCGACCTTCTTGCTGTGAGGCGACAGCACTACCTACTCTGCTACTGCTTTGCCCAAGTCAGATGTTAATGTGACTAAACTTTTTCTTTTTTAGGTAAGTTAGGATTATCAAATTTGTTTCTGTTACACTTAATAGCAAAATAATGGGAGATATATTTTTTGAGAAATTGTTATATTTTTTCTTGAAAGTCAAGTTTACATAGAATAAGATTATTATGCCTGTGAAAAAGCTCAGATGAGGGTGTCAAGGTTTTGGAAGTTTCTTATTGGCTAATTGACAACATTTGAGTTAATTGTTGAAATTCACCTCGAATACACTGCTTCCTTTTGTGACAACATGGGAAAATTAACAAGCTAGAATCAACAGAATAGCCAGATTACAAATTGCTGAATTACACTGGGAAAAAGAATACATTTTGGAGACATATCCTGTAGTCTGATGGAACTAAGATTGAACTGTTTGGCCATAATGATCAGTGTTACATTTGGAAGACAAGGGGGAAAGCTTACAAGCCTAGAAACCCCATCCCAACTGTAAAGTATGGGGGCGGCAGCATCATATTGTGGAGCTGTTTTGCTGCAGGAGGGACTGGTCCATTTCACACCGTAGATGGCATCATTAAGAAAGACTTTATGTAGAGATACTGAAGCAACATCTCAAGACATCAACCAGGAAAATAAAACTTGGCCACAAATGAGTCTTCCAAACAGACCATGACCCTAAGCATACTGCCAAATTAGTTAAAATGTGCTTTAAAGACAACAGAGTGAATGTTTTGGAGTGGCCATCACAAAGCCCTGAACTCAATCCTGTAGATAATTTGTGGGCAGAGTTGAAAAAGCTTGTGCGTGCAAGACAGCCAACAAATCAATCAATCAAACAATGACTCAGTTACACCAATTCTGTGAGGAGGAATGGGCCAAAATTCCTTCAAACTATTGTGGGAAGCTTGTGGAAGGATACCCAAAACATTTGAACACATATACTGTGTATAAATATATAATAAAATATATTACTATTGGTGTGCCATTTTAGAGCATATAGAATGCATTTGCTTGGTTATTTGCTTAAGAAAGAACTTAAATATAATATTTGAAGAAATTATTTGATGTCTAAAATGTATAAAACCAATAACAAACATTTAACAAAGTTGTAGACAAGCTAAATTTCCATTTTTGCTATGTTTTACAATGCAATTGTTGAGGATAGAAATGTTTTTGGATTGTTTGTTTGTTTGTTTGTTTGTTTGTTTTTGTCCCTAAAATACTATTAAAAAAAAAAATATATATATATATATATATATTTGATGTATTTAACATATATTAAAGTATATTTTAGTCATGAGCAACCATGGACCATAAAATCAGTGGTCAGTTTGTCAACATTTAGATTTTACATCTTCTTAAAGCTACATAAATATGATTTACATTAATGTATGGTTTGTTAGGATGGGACAATAGTTGTTTGAGATTATTATTATATGACAATTATTGGCAAACAAGAGAAAAAAATATTATATTACATTATTATATTTTAACATTAATATATTATTGGAGAAAACAAATCTAAATGTTGAGAAAATTGCCTATAAAATTGAACTAATTAAGTTCCTAGCAGAGTATATGACTAATCAAAAATTAAGTTGTTATAGATTTGCAGTAGAAAATGTATAAAATGTCCTCATGGGACATGATCTTTACGTACTTTAAAGCAAAAGTCTATCATTTTGACTCATCCAGTGTATATTTGGCTCTTGCATTGTGGTGTGCACTTCTTCCTTTTCTGCATTCTATAGAAATTGCCTGTAGGCCACAATATATGACAATGATAAACGACAAAAGCCCACCCACAATCCTTCTTCTCCTGCAGCACCACAAAAATCAGCTGATTTACAAGCCGTTCGTTCCTGCGGCGAAATAGATTCTGGCTAAATATGCAGGCTGCTTCCAAGCACTCCCATTATAACCATTTTAATGTCATAACAGACAAACAAACAATCGCTCCCTCCTCCAGTCCTCCGTGTTTATCAGCCGGACTCCTCCCCATGCAATCTGCATCATCTCAGGCCCCAGAAGACCTCCATAGTCATTAGTGGGAGTCGTTAATAATACATGGCTCCATCTCGCCACTTTAGGCCATTGTGGGCCGCGGGGTTCGGGTTACTGCTGATCGATGAGTGAGGGCAGGGAGAGGGACTCCACTAGTGTCCGTCCTGTCACTCCATCTACAAGAACGCACATGCTTGAACGTATATAAATAAATATGCGCCTGTTGGGGTTAATGCAAGCCAGCTGACATATAAATGTGCAGATCATTGGTTGCTTCTGTTTGGTGTGTTTAATTATGTAATGAACGTCAATGAAGTCATGTCTATCATTTCTCAAGGACAATTTGCAACCAAAGTAAAAAAAAAATGTAATTATTCAAATCTAAAAGCATAAATGTTTTCAGCTCAGTAAAAACTAAATTGAAACAAAACAAAACTAAACTAAACTAAACTAAACAAAAAAACAGAACAACAAAACAAAACAAAAAAAACACAAAACAAAACAAAAAAACAAAACAAAACAAAAAACACAAAACAAAACAAAAACAAAAAAACAACAAAACAAAACATTATAAGGCACTGGGGATTCAATAATGGGAATACATCAGCAAAACAAAAGAACAACACAGCAAACCAAAACAACACAAAAGCAAAACAAAAACAAAATAACTAATAACCAAAGATACAATCTGAAAAACAGACAAACAAAAACAAAACAACAACATGAAAACGATACAAAAAAGTTTCCAGAACAAACAAACAAGCAGAAATTAAAAAATGAAATAATACACTGAGAAAAGCAAAACAATAAAAGGCACAGAATATTACAAACAAATAAAACTAAAGTATTTAAGCTCAGAATTAATAAATCATCAGATACATGGGAGACCAAAACGTTTTCTAAAATAGAGCAAACTAAAATATAAATAAAATAAGCATCAATGCAAAACAAAACAAAAACAAAAAAAATCAAAAGGGTGAAGAATCCATGCGTCATTATCTTTTTAAATATTTAATGCTAAAACTCAAAAACTTTTAGAAAAATATGAAAAAAGATGGCGACTTTATGATCTAAATTTTTGGACTTTTAAAATGAAATTTTAAATAAATTATACACAGATGAAGATTAATTAGATTAATATACAGATTGTTTTATAACATGGACAATTTTCAGAAATTAAATAAAATTATCAGAGCAAAGCAAAGCAAAACTAAATACAATAATATTAAAGGCCACAATCAAAGGCAAACAACAATAAAAAAAAAAAATATATATATATATATTTTTTTTTTAAATAAACAAATAAATAAAGAAGGAAAATCAATAAACTCCGAACTAAAACAGTTAAATCATGAGATGTGTGAACCTCTTTTATTATTTGTGTATATCTAAGTCAGCCCAAATCCAAATCCCACTTTACCTTGTGACTTGCGTCCTGGTGCTGAAGTCCAACGATCTCATGGATTTGAGGACCTCAATGCAGCCCATGTACTGCAATAAAAACAAGAGACACTCTCATTAGTACACTCAATCAGTCTTCATTTCCCAGAGGTCATGGCTACTTCGTGGAAATATGAATCTAATTTTTATTGGCAACAGAGTGTATCGTTTAGTATGTTGTTTTTTCTCCCTCTTTCAATCACATGCAAACACAAAAGGATGGTTTAACAGCACAAAACTGGCCCTCAGAGTCACATACGCTTCTTTAGCATAATTACAGATAAATACTAAACATATAATTTCAGCAAGACAGCTTGTTCTTGGTAGTTCTGGAAAAGACAGCATAATAACCGTGCTGGAGAAGGTAATTACTGCGAAGTGTGAGGAGATTGACGGTAGTAACCGCATCACGGCTGGTGGGGGTGGGCTGGGTAAGAGGTATTACTGCAGTCGGACTCTTCTGGGACAGGGAAAGTGCTTTGACGAAGGTGTAGAGGAACATCCATTTGGCAGTTAGTCACTAATGCGTTCAAAAGGGTCACTGGAACTTAGAGAAAGAGTCCCTCCCCCACACCGACGGCGCGACATATGCTTGAGTAGAAGAGTTTGCGGTTAGGGATGCTAATAGAGGGTAATCCCTGATCGTTTTTTTGGGGGGGGGGGGTGTTTTAGGTTGGGTAAAATATTTTGGAGGTCTACCCCCACCTTCATTGAAGTACAGATTGTGTGGTAGTGCAGTAGTGTTAGACATGACAATCATTCATTCGCCTTCTGCTTAGACCTTTTATTTATCAGGGGTCGCCACAGCAGAATGAACCGCCAACTTATCCAGCAAATGCTTTACACAGCGGATGCCCTTCCAGCTGCAACCCAGCACTGGGAAACATCCATACACACTCATTCACACACTAAGGCCAATTCAGCTTATTTAATTCACCTATAGCGCATCTCTTTGGATTGTGGAGGTAACCAATTCCATCCAAATATGTAAACTAGTGATATTGCGCACATCTGAACTATCACATAAAACGTTTGAGACTAAAGCACCATCTCCATCCAATGAGTCAAAGAGGACAAAATTGTTACTTCCTGATAAACTGGTTCCAAATATTAATAAAAGGAAATGGAACAGGCTATATGCACATCTAGTGTTTTTCAGCCAACAATGAACTTCCGTTGAAAGGTTTATGTGACTATTTCCAATTTCATAAGGTTTCTTTTACAGCATTGGTGTTGTAATGTAATTAAAATACAATCAGTTAAATAAATTTCAGCATTCATTTAGTTGTTCAAGCGTAAAATGGGGTGGAAGACTGTTTGAACGCAAGCAACGTCGGGAGCAGGGGGATAGCGCAGAAATTCCATTGTAATTTTCCATATTTTAAAAGCTTGGTGTGAGAAAATGAAATTTAATGCAGTGCTTCTTGTCTGGTTTGAGACCCACTTCATATCATATATCAGTCAGGCATTGAAGATCACTGATTTATGAAGAAATCAGATCTTAAACGTGGCAATTTTGTAATGTCACGACAGTTCACCGGTCTTCATAAATGGAAATTGTGACTTCACCGGATCATCTTGTTTCATAAACGCGCATAAAAATAGTTGAATGGAAACATAGCTACTGACATTCATTTAAAATTAACACTATGTAAGTCAATGACTAGCGGTTTCCAATATTTGTCACGATATTATCTTTTGTGTTCAACCAATGCTATCTCATGGCAAATCGTAACTTTTTGATTTAGTCGCTAATTCGTATGATCTCATTTTTACAATTTATAATGATTATCTTGTGCCCCATTGATGGTTGGGTTTAGGGGTGGGGTTTGGTCCCACACCTTCTTTTGAAAACCATACTTTTTCGTACGACTGAGCTACAACTGATCGAATTCATACAAATGAACCACTAAACTGACAAAACATAAAAAGATAACGTAAAATAAACATTAAAAAGTAAATAAACAGTCCTCGTGAAATCAGATCTTAAACGTTCCAATTTTGTAATGTCACGATAGTTCACTATGAGCAATTGGGCTGGCTGACTGAAAATTAAAGGTCTGTGTGCATATACCCTATTAGCTATTGTAGGAGAGGCTACTGTGGGCCATTTTTCTTATATAATAAAAGTACATGCACCCGAAAAGATAAAAACAAAACGCAATGGCGTTTAGGTAGGTAATAATTTATCGGACCACTCTGATGACAGACTTTGGCTGAGGGATTTTAAAATGAACAAGACAACATTACTGATGTTTTAAAATGTGGTCAGTCTGCTAGTTGTCCATTAATACCATCTCATCGTGCCTATTTTTTGTTATTACATAAATAAAATCTCATGACATTTTTGATATTCATGCTAGAATTTATGTAGTAAGTGCATTTCCATTAAAGTTTTTTTTTTTCATGCAATGTTCCAAAAATGGGCACAAAAATAGTTGAATAGAAACATAGCTGACATTCATAGTATGAAAAATAACACCATGAAAGTCAATGGCTAACGGTTTCCAATGATTGTCAAAATATCATCTTTTTTGTTCAACCTATGCTCTTACGGCAATTTGTAACTTTTTGATTTAGTGGCTACTTCGTATGAATTCATATCATCTCATTCGTATGATTTAGTATGATTCTCTCCCCCAATAATGGTTGGGTATAGGGGTGGGGTTTGGTTCTATGCCTCCTTTTTAAAAATCATACTTTTTTGTACGACAAACTACGACTGATAGAATTCGAACAAATTAGACACTAAACTGAGAAAACGGGAAAAAGATAACATAAAATAAACGTTAATAAAGATTTTTCGTGGGATCAGTCTAGTTAAACAGATGAGAGAAACTCAAAAAGGCATGAATAAATAGCGTGGAGAGTAAATGATTACAGTATTTTCATTTTTGGGAGAACTGTTCCTTTAAAGTGGCATAAATCATGTGAAGTCTAAACGTGAAGTCTGTCAAAAGTTACTCACCCTAATGTCTTTCTAAATCTGTATAGTTGGAAACTAGACACACTAAACATTTAAGCCTGTTGGCTTCATTAATGAACTGAACCACTATTTTTATGTTCTATAGAAGTGAAACTTTATGTACACTTAAAATAATGGGTTATTTCAAGCCAAATTTGGGGGAAAATAATGGACAAACACATAACCTCTAGGTTAAATTCCTTAATCTTTGGTGACATTTTAGTTTAAGTGCCATTCTCATTACTGAGAGTGTCTGGCTGTTTATTAGCACTTATAAAATACATATTCTGCATGATTCTACATCCCTAGCCATCACCATAACCCAACTACTACCTTAATAACTATTAATAAGCAGCAAATTATGAGTTTACTGAGGCAAAATCATAGTTAATTGTTTATTAATAGTGAGAATTGCACCTTAAAATAAAGTATGGCTTAATCTTTTAACATGACTTGGGTTTTTTTTTTTTTTGTTCTGTCTGTGTTTGCTTCGTTAGCAAATACATGAGTGTGTCGGGGAAGAACCGACAAATTGACCTTGAAACAGTTTGGTATGAATATAAAATAATCCCTTTAACACAGCAGGCACGTTTTGGTAACGCTTTCTTTTACAACCCGCAAAGTACCGCGTAAGTACAGTGAAATTACAGTGTACTTTTCTGTACGTACTGTGTAAGTATAATGAACGTATGTGTAGGTATGAGGGAACAAACCGTAATGCTTGGGTAAAAAGGGGGTAACAACCAGATGTTCATCACGAAAATGACCGCGTAAGTACAGTGAAATAACGGTGTACTTTTCTGTACCTATAGTGTAAGTATAAATAACGTTTACGTAAGTATAAGGGAACAAACTGTAATGCTCGGGTAATAAGGGGGTAGCAACCAGATATTCAGCATGAAAGGTACCGCGTAAGTACAGTGAAATAACGTTGTACTTTTCTTTAAATTGCAAAAGAACAAACCATAATGTTTGCGTAAAAGGGGAGTAACAATAAGATATCCATCACGCAAAGAAGTATATTAAGTTTACGATGTACATTTCTTCAAGTATTGTATACATATAAAGAATTATGCAAGGATGGTGACAACCTATTGCTATCTGCAAATGTACTGTATATGCACCAGCGTGAGTACATTAGTACTCTTATTCAGTGCTTGGGTTTTATATGGGGTGTTTAATGAATAAAAGGTTTACAACCTGTGAAATTATGAACCCTTATTGTATACTGTATGTATTTTAAATCTGCAATTCAATATAAAATATATTTCCATACACTACTTACCTTATGTTTACTCGTCGATCTCACCAAAGCCATCAATGTCTCCATAACTCACTATCAACAAATAACTTTGCATGACATAGGCCTACCGTCAGGGTTCAATGCAGATTAAAACAGGCTCGCATCTTTACTGCTGTTGCACAGGGGGGCTAACTGTTGCATTTCAGTAAATGTATAGCTGATGCTTTATAGAAAAATCTAGTAATTTGGTCTTCAATCAATAAAAACTGCTGCTGTAGTTTACTCTGTTCTTAGTGTTCAAGTATACACTAGTATGTTAAAGTTCAGCTTCTTCCCTCTTTGTTCCCTGTAGTTAAAGGGTAAATACAGTATTTGTTCCCTCCTTGTTCCCTGTACTTACAGGGTAAATACCACCTTTGAGGGTTGTAAATTAAAGTGAAGCTTTGTTCCTCCCTTGTTACCTGTACTTACAGGGTAAATACCACATTTGAGGGTTGTAAATTAAAGTGAAGCTTTGTTCCTCTCTTGTTACCTGTACTTACAGGGTAAATACCACATTTGAGGGTTGTAAATTAAAGTGAAGCTTTGTTCCTCTCTTGTTACCTCCTTGTTCCCTGTACTTACAGGGTAAATACCACATTTGAGGGTTGTAAATTAAAGTGAAGCTTTGTTCCTCTCTTGTTCCCTGTACTTACAGGGTAAATACCACATTTGAGGGTTGTAAATTAAAGTGAAGCTTTGTTCCTCTCTTGTTACCTCCTTGTTCCCTGTACTTACAGGGTAAATACCACATTTGAGGGTTGTAAATTAAAGTGAAGCTTTGTTCCTCTCTTGTTACCTGTAGTTAAAGGGTAAATACAACATTTGTTCCCCCCTTGTTCCCTTTAGTTTACAATGTAAAATCTTAAAGGCAGTGAAATAAATATACAAACACACAATATATTTCTTCTTTACTTTGTAACCTTTATTTTAATAAATAAGCATTTTAAAAGACTTCATATTAATCAAACATTGTCTTGTCTATCATTGCCTATACTCATTCATTTTCTCTTCGGCTTTGTCCTTTTGTTAATCTGTGGTCGCCACAGTGGAATAAACCACCATCTTATCCAGCATATGTTTTACGCAGTGGATGCCCTTCCAGCTGCAACCCATCACTGGGAAACATCCATACATACTCATTCACACACATACACTACGGACAATTTTACCTTACCCAATGTCACCACATATTTTTGGACTTGTGGGAGCACCCGGAGGAAACCCACGCTAACATGGGGAGAACATGCAAACTCCACACAGAAATGCCAACTGACCCAGCCGAGGCTCGAACCAGCGACCTTCTTGCTGTGAGGCGATTGTGCTACCCACTGCGCCTGCCTATACTCAAACAGCAAAATAACACATTATTTCCTTCCCCCTTTTTTTCTGGCATCTCTTGCTTGGCTTCCTCTTCTGCTCTTCTCAGCTTCCACTGAGGACTCTGATGGTGAGTGGCTGATGAAATCCCATGGGTCTTGCTGCTCTGCATTTATATAAAATATATAAACAGACAGAAAGGCTTTTAGTAAGCTATAGACATGTTTATTTTCCTGTTTAATGTGTGTGTAGTGGTTGTCCAACAATTTCACACACTAAACATTTACAGATACCATACAGACACTATACATAACTATCAAACAAAAGTACTATCATCAGATCATATGGGAGATTGTGATCATTTATAGTGATAATAATTAAAGCGCAGAGGGGAAAAGGCTTAAATAGTAGGCTACTGTGCTAAAGTCCTAGGCAAACGTTACTAGTAATTGGGGGGGGGGGGGGGGGTATTGATATATCAAACTGGCATGCTACAGAAAATATCAATTTACATTTCCAAACATTAATTTTGTCATTAACTTTGCTGTAATTAACGTATAAAGGGAGAAAATCGTCTGCACAGTCAGTATGACAACAGCCACAGAGATCTGACCTGCTCATCATCCAGTCTTTCTGGAATGACATGAAGAAACTAAATCCATAGGAACTTTGGCAACATTTCTAAGATGTGCAAAGTAAACGACAGTAAACATTGGTAAATATTCGCTGCTGGCCGTTTAGATTCGGCCATGAACTAACGTTAATGTTACGCTAAAAACAAATGAAACAAAATAAATATAATCTGGTTAATGCACAATTTCTAATCGTAACAATAGCCTTATTTACTGACAACGATTTACTCACATGTGTTACATGGTGACAAGACGGAGCAATTCCAAACGTCCCAAAAGTCTGAGCAAAACCTCGTGGCGTGCTGCTGCAGTTTGATTCGGATCTTTAGAGGCTTCTTGATTCACAACTCGTTTGAATCAACGAATCAGTAGGCGCGTACCTGAAGTGATACAATATCGCGAGATGGATTCAAATGCACACGGAGCTGTCTGTTGTTCTCGCGATGTTTTGATGTCACACTGATCGGTTTGTTGAAGACGAATCGATTCAACTCTCCGTCTTCCATTCCCAGAATTTCCTGTTCACGGCAGTACAAGGACGGCAGCGCGAGGTAAATAAAACAAGTATTTTTATGACGTTATGTACATAGAAGTGTTTGTTTAGGTTTTTGTTTATATCTGATGTCTGTACCTATTTTTAACAATTACACCCTTTTCACAACACTGTTATGACGCGTTTAACGATCATCAGGATCTAAAATCCTTGAGTTTTTTATATGATTTTTTTTTATAAAATAACATTTATTTGTATCTACGTATGCATTACATAATATGATTACATGTGCGAGGTGTTTCAAACAGTGTCTATGGTCATGAGTAAATTAGAAGTTATTCTCTCTTCTTGCTGGCGTTATCAGTTTCACACTATTTTTTTTTATTTTTCTAATTGTCGAGACAACACCATCGTAAAGTTTTCATTTTATTTGAGCAAAGAAGATTGTAAAAAAAATGTGTTGTACTTTCCCATTCACTGTGCTGAAATGTAAAAAGGGTCCATAACAGTACATCAACCATGTTATGTTATCTTTCACTTTATTTAGGACTAATGATGGGTTAAGACATGTACTTTAATCAAAAACTAACCTTAGGGGTAGTTAACCCAAACGTTACATTTACTTACCATTTAATGAGTAACACAGAATTTAAATATGTACACTGAACTGCAAATAATCTTTACTTCAAAGTCTATACGGCCTGCACATATATTTAAGCCTTTTCCCCTCTGCGCTTTAATTATGATCACTATAAATGATCACAATCTCCCATATGATCTGATCATAGTACTTTTGTTTGATAGTAATGTATAGTGTCTGTATGGTATCTGTAAATGTTTAGTGTGTGAAATTGTTGGACAACCACTACACACACATTAAACAGGAAAATAAACATGTCTATAGCTTACTAAAAGCCTTTCTGTCTGTTTATATATTTTATATAAATGCAGAGCAGCAAGACCCATGGGATTTCATCAGCCACTCACCATCAGAGTCCTCAGTGGAAGCTGAGAAGAGCAGAAGAGGAAGCCAAGCAAGAGATGCCAGAAAAAAAGGGGGAAGGAAATAATGTGTTATTTTGCTGTTTGAGTATAGGCAGGCGCAGTGGGTAGCACAATCGCCTCACAGCAAGAAGGTCGCTGGTTCGAGCCTCGGCTGGGTCAGTTGGCATTTCTGTGTGGAGTTTGCATGTTCTCCCCATGTTAGCGTGGGTTTCCTCCGGGTGCTCCCACAAGTCCAAAAATATGTGGTGACATTGGGTAAGGTAAAATTGTCCGTAGTGTATGTGTGTGAATGAGTATGTATGGATGTTTCCCAGTGATGGGTTGCAGCTGGAAGGGCATCCACTGCGTAAAACATATGCTGGATAAGATGGTGGTTTATTCCACTGTGGCGACCACAGATTAACAAAAGGACAAAGCCGAAGAGAAAATGAATGAGTATAGGCAATGATAGACAAGACAATGTTTGATTAATATGAAGTCTTTTAAAATGCTTATTTATTAAAATAAAGGTTACAAAGTAAAGAAGAAATATATTGTGTGTTTGTATATTTATTTCACTGCCTTTAAGATTTTACATTGTAAACTAAAGGGAACAAGGGGGGAACAAATGTTGTATTTACCCTTTAACTACAGGTAACAAGAGAGGAACAAAGCTTCACTTTAATTTACAACCCTCAAATGTGGTATTTACCCTGTAAGTACAGGGAACAAGGAGGTAACAAGAGAGGAACAAAGCTTCACTTTAATTTACAACCCTCAAATGTGGTATTTACCCTGTAAGTACAGGGAACAAGGAGGTAACAAGAGAGGAACAAAGCTTCACTTTAATTTACAACCCTCAAATGTGGTATTTACCCTGTAAGTACAGGGAACAAGGAGGTAACAAGAGAGGAACAAAGCTTCACTTTAATTTACAACCCTCAAATGTGGTATTTACCCTGTAAGTACAGGTAACAAGGGAGGAACAAAGCTTCACTTTAATTTACAACCCTCAAAGGTGGTATTTACCCTGTAAGTACAGGGAACAAGGAGGGAACAAATACTGTATTTACCCTTTAACTACAGGGAACAAAGAGGGAAGAAGCTGAACTTTAACATACTAGTGTATACTTGAACACTAAGAACAGAGTAAACTACAGCAGCAGTTTTTATTGATTGAAGACCAAATTACTAGATTTTTCTATAAAGCATCAGCTTTACATTTACTGAAATGCAACAGTTAGCCCCCCTGTGCAACAGCAGTAAAGATGCGAGCCTGTTTTAATCTGCATTGAACCCTGACGGTAGGCCTATGTCATGCAAAGTTATTTGTTGATAGTGAGTTATGGAGACATTGATGGCTTTGGTGAGATCGACGAGTAAACATAAGGTAAGTAGTGTATGGAAATATATTTTATATTGAATTGCAGATTTAAAATACATACAGTATACAATAAGGGTTCATAATTTCACAGGTTGTAAACCTTTTATTCATTAAACACCCCATATAAAACCCAAGCACTGAATAAGAGTACTAATGTACTCACGCAGGTGCATATACAGTACATTTGCAGATAGCAATAGGTTGTCACCATCCTTGCATAATTCTTTATATGTATACAATACTTGAAGAAATGTACATCGTAAACTTAATATACTTCTTTGCGTGATGGATATCTTATTGTTACTCCCCTTTTACGCAAACATTATGGTTTGTTCTTTTGCAATTTAAAGAAAAGTACAACGTTATTTCACTGTACTTACGCGGTACCTTTCATGCTGAATATCTGGTTGCTACCCCCTTATTACCCGAGCATTACAGTTTGTTCCCTTATACTTACGTAAACGTTATTTATACTTACACTATAGGTACAGAAAAGTACACCGTTATTTCACTGTACTTACGCGGTCATTTTCGTGATGAACATCTGGTTGTTACCCCCTTTTTACCCAAGCATTACGGTTTGTTCCCTCATACCTACACATACGTTCATTATACTTACACAGTACGTACAGAAAAGTACACTGTAATTTCACTGTACTTACGCGGTACTTTGCGGGTTGTAAAAGAAAGCGTTACCCACGTTTTCTACACTGACTTCTCTGAAAGGGACAGTACCCTCAATGAAAATGTTCTCAGGATGTGTTCTCACTTTTAGTTTGTTTGCTAATACAGTACATTTGGGTCTTGTCCGCTTTGTGGATACACAAATTTCTAGATGGCCCCAGCTCTGCACAGATTTTTTTTTCAGCCCTAAATCAATCAAATCAAGGTGATCAAAGCTACTAGAAACTATTATTCAGGTGCTAGTTGGAGGTGATTGGAGCTAAAGAGTTGTGGCTCTGTAGGAATTGAGTTTGAGAACATTCATCAAAGTATACAAAAAAAAAAGATTTTACAGCATATATTTCGTGATTATAATACAAAACAATCAAATGCTGTGTCGGGCTAAATCTGATGCGCACATGGCATAGTATTTAAATGAGTAAATGAGTCTAATTGGCTCCAGGAATTAATCTATTACACACACAAACAAACTGTAATCTGTAAAACCTGTATTGATCTGTATTGGGCAACATTGAGGCTATGATGAACAAAAGTATGCGTCAGCATTTTGTCTTTCTTAAGGTTGTGTTTTTGTGACATCACATCCTGTTTTCGGTTTGTTTAGATGTCTTTGGTACATGTTGCACCTGTTTTTCAGTAGTCTCAGACCATTTGTTTTGTGTGCATCAAGGTTCGACTGGCAGTGAGTACACTTATTTAAACGAATTGCACAACAAACCAATCAACACTAGAATTTTAATTAAACCAGACCTGCTGAATGTGAACACACTTTTTTTTTTTGTGTTGTGAAAACCAACCAGGCTCATTCTGATTACATACCCATATATACAGAGCAAAATACATCCCAGAAGCTAATTTTTGCAGTTTTTTTTGCGACTCCACCAGTGGGCGCTGTGTATGCTTTTTTAAAACTCAAATTTCTCTCACGAGTACCATTTATGCCTGCTGTTCTCGCGTAAATCTGCCAGAGGCTGCTGTCGACTGAGTTACTGACTGACCAACCAACCGATACTCCCACCGCTATATTTTATTAATTGCTCTTATGTGCTTAAGCACTTAACACTTTCCTTAAAATCACAAAATTATTAAGTGTCATGTAGCCTATAAGGAATAATTAATATCAAATAAAATTAAAAATTAATTTAAAAATTAATTTCAGCTCTCTCCGGAGCATTTGGGCTGAATGTTTGACGGTGTTTATCTAAATGAGGATGTTATAAAAAACATTTTCTACCAAGTAATAAACAGAGAATTTCTGTGGTGTTATATTATGGATAGTGTGCTCCTTGCGCTGGCGAGACCACTCGATATTCAATGCCAACAGTCGGTCGGCGATTAAATGAATATAATGAATGGAAACACACAGGCCAGTGCGTATAGACATATCATGTACTTCTGTACAGTAACGTGTCATTTGTTTGTTTTGGTTGTCTTCATTTTAAAGGTTTCGTGATGATGCGATGGTGTGCTTTATCTACCTGATTCCCGCAGAAGTGAGCGGGTTGTGTGATTCCGTATGTTCTGGGGGCGGGGTTTGCATGACGCGCTGCAAGCTACTAGCGCGACAGTGGAAACGCGACATGATTTCGGCCTCAACTTCCTGGGTGATTGGCCAGGCCTAGCCCGATTAAAGCCCTGGCTCGCACTGGCCCGACAGTGGAAATGTGGCTATTGATCGCCACTGACCCTATTCCCTAAACCAAACCGCAATGTTTTCAAAAGCAATCCAGAAAAAAAAGCCCTCGCAGCAACCTGATTTTTTACCACGTTTTCAGATTTTTACTACAATCTCACCCTGTGATTTACATGTTTATTTATTTTTTGTCTTTCGTTTTTGTCTTTTGTCCACTTTTTGGAACCATTCTTTACCTAACTCCAGCCCCGGCGTCCTTTTAAAGACGAAAAGTGTTCGTTTTAAAGACGAAATGCAGCCATTTGTACCTCTGGCTACGTAAATCACAATCTCCAGAAACGTATATAGGGCTACATTTTCGAGTGAGCCTATGTTGGACAAAACTACAAGACTGTATTTTTTTATTGTGGGATACATTTTCTGTAGTACTGTCGTATTTACTATGCTAGTCAGCGTGTTCATTATTACGTAAAAAAAATACCCCAGAATTAAGAAAGTAATCTAGGATTTTTAGATATTGATTTCTTTTTATAGTATTGATGAGCGGGCGCAACCTTAAATCTCTTTGGCTCGAGACTTCCGTTCTATTTCACTTCCATTCATTTTCAGATGTTAAAAACAGCTCATTATGTTGCTTGATGTTGCAAATTGATATTTTCACACTTGTTTGTAGAGCAGGTAGTTTGAGTTTTCAACCGTTTTTGACTTTGTTTGCGAAATCGAGTGCACCTCCGCATTAGAATAAGTTCAATACTGTCTCCTTAAACTTTTTTAAGCATGTATCATGACTCCAGCCCATCTCTTTCCAAGAAACCCATCGCAGACATCTTAACTAGATTAGTCAGCAGCGGGAAGTGTTCAATCAGTGTGATGAAGCTTCTTCCCTTTCTTCTACTGCATTTCTTTTGCTTCCTCTATTTCTCAAAGAACCCATTGTGGCACTAGATGTTGCATGTTAAATTAACACTCTCTTCACAGAAATAAAATCCTCAAGTCCCAAACATCGAAACGTAAAGGATGTTTCCACAAAATTTAATTATGGCAAGCACAAAAAATGGCAACATCCACCAGTGATGCTGCAGCTAAAGTTACGGCTTACGAGTGACTTCACTGAATGATGTATATGTTTGTCACCATGATGGAAATATAAACATGTAAATAAAAGACTGGCAAGTCAAAGGAAATGCATGCATGTGAGGAAATGACCATTAATTCTGAATATTATCTAAATAGTTTGTCATCTAGGATTCATACAGATTTGAGTATTGAAAATAAAAGTTTTCTTTACTATGGTTAGTCGAACAAAGCAAGAATCTAAAATCCCTTATTTGTAGTGTGCCAACATGCCAGAGTGTTGTTTGGCTAACAGCCCCCTTCCATGCCTGTTTCCTCTGCTACACATGTGATACAAATGACTGTGATTAAACCTAATTGAATAAACGAATGAATGGTGCCTGTGTAATGCAATTAAGTAGCGTGCGCAGGCCCAGTCTAGGCTTGAGGGCTGTACACACACGGTGGGGTGGATGAGTGCAGGGACGATGGGGTGAGAAACTGGGTAGAGAGAGGATCGCTGCTGTTATTGACGTCAAATAGTCTGCCAACATTAGTAACCCTTGGCTGACCAAGATGCAAGCCAGAGACTGAAATACAGGGTTATATCCACTATATCTACTAAAAATATAGTACTTAAAGGGTTAGTTTAACCTCATGTGGTTCCAAACATTTTTCGTTATGTTTCTGAAATAAAATATTTTTTAAAAGAGTTAAACCTGTGACCATTGACATCCACGTTAGGAAAACTAAATACTATGGAAATCAAGATCTCTAGTTTTTTCCAAATATCTTGCTTTAGATTCAGGAGAAGAAAAAAACCCAAGCAGGTTTGTGACAAATGAAGGGAGAGTAAATTATCAGTTCTCTTTAAATTTGTTTGGTTACCAAACCTACATAAACAAATATATTAACAATCTTTGTGATATATTAGCATGTATGCTAACTTCAGCTCTTTTTAATTTATTAAAGAAAGCACATGTATGTATGGACCGTTATTGATCCCAAAAGGCACAACTGGGAATTGCGCAAATGTCCATCTTGGGATCAAATTCTGCGAACAGCCGTCACTCATACTCCATCATAAACAATGAGCCACCCTCCACCTCCCATCAGCTCTAGTTTGTTGTTTACTTCGGTTTGTTTACCCTCGCCTGGCCCCTGCTCTGACGCAGTCGCAGTACCACACAAAGCAATATATCTGGATTAAATTATATATTCCTGCTTTCTCCTCAAGCAGATGAACCCTGACATAACCAATACACTGCAGCAAATAGAGCGCCATTGTTCTCCTATCATAAGCAGTTGAACTCAGCTTTTAAAGAGACGGATCCTGCAGTTGTTTATTCAAGTCTCTGCATCTTCAGAGCTGCATAAGATGGTGCAATGCATGTAAATGAATGCCTATCGACAAGACTAGACAGCAGCATATTGACACCATTGCAGAAACAAACATTAGACGGAAAGCATGGTGAGATGAGGAGATAAGTATAGGGGACTCACCCTGACGATGTAGGAAGCCCCTGTGCTGCTGATCTTTTTGTCTGGGTGCAACCACCCTTGAGACGGCTTGTTGATGAAGCTGCCCTTCTGGGTGAAGTTATCCCCGAGCCATATTCCCTCCACCCTGGTCCTCCGGTTCATCCCGGTCCTGAAGCTCCCAGAGCCCCCTGGACTCCCCTCGGCGGCCCCTGCGCTGGACTCTCTCTGACTGGCCCTCTGTCTCCTGGAGGCCTGTAGGGAACAGGGGCCCACACAAACAGGGTCACAGGAGTTGAACACAGCTGCAAGGCTAGCCACAGGACCGCTGGCAGCAGCCGTCCCCCCAGAAGCCGCAGCAGGGGAACTATCGGTCGGAGGTGCCCTGCCAGAATCCTTGCTGGAATTGGAGCTAGAGCTGCTGTTTGATGGGCTACGGCTGAGCAAAGAGTTGGAGAACTTCCACTGGGGCATTTTGGGGATGAGCATGCAGAAGGTGGTGGTGCCATCCTGCTCGCTGTCCATCCCGGGCGAGTCAGCCAACACCTGGGCTGAAGGAGGAGGTAGAGCAGCGGTCTGCAGGGGCGGCAGCTCCAGGCCCGGCGCGGACGAGGAGGCCACCGGTGTGGCCACCACCTTCCCGCTCATGGCCAGGCTCTGCATAAGATCGTCGGAGGAGGTCACAGAGTCGTTCCGGAAGCGGTCATACTTGGGCTTAAGTAGCATGCCCGGAGGAGCGGTCCAGAGCGGAGAGGACAGTGGGGGGAATAGGGAGGGGAAGGGGGATGGCTAGGGAAAGGGAAACGGAAAGATGCAGTGGAGATGCAAAGGAGAAATCCACAAGATTCACTGCGGACTCAGTCTAGCCCTGCGTCCCCTCTCTGCTTTCTGACACTGTCCCTTACTGTGGCTTACTTGATCCCTCCCTCTCTTCTTCATTCTCTCTCTCTTTCTCTCTCAGCCTATCTTCCCCCCACTCTCCTGGTGATGTCATAGTGTTATGGTCTGTCTATTAGCTCTGCCCAGCCCAGCTGCGTTCAGGCAACATTAGCTAATGCACATCTGCCTGAGCACCTCCTTGCATTTATTACAGATACAAAGCCTGCCGCGATAGATGAAGGTGAATGATGGGTCTTATGTTTTGAATGCCACTATCGCGGTTAAGGCTAATTCTTGTGGAAAGACAAAAGCAATATAAATTGTTTGTATTTTTGCATCACAGCATGGAAATACTGGAGTGGGGAGGAAATATTCAAATAAGACATTGAAACACATTGGTATAGCATAAATGCTAAGGTTTAGCTGGGTAGAAAAAAAAAAGTTCTTTATGTTTAGCCATCACTAATATTTATTACAGGCTTCTTAAAGTGAAAGCTCATACAAAAATAACATTGTTAATTGTTGTTTGTACTCAAACATTTTTTATACTGCACAGATTAAATAAAGATGCCTTTATAATAAACTGAAATTAGTTCAATTTTTAATTAATCTTTATTTCTATAGCACTTTTACAATGTGAATTGTGAAAGCAGCTTAACACAGAAGATTATAGTAAATTAAAACAATGTCAGTCCAGTTTTCAGATATCAGTTCAGTTTAGTTCAGTACAGTGTGGTTTAATTTTCACCACTGAAAGTATAACAGTAAAGAGCAAATCTATTGGTGCACAGCTATATAACATATTAATGTGTATTTTACTTGGTCACACTTTAATATTAGGATTAAGGATGTAGAATGAGATCATGCAGAATACATACAATAAAGTGTCAAAAACAGCTAATATCTTAATATGCATAAGCCACAAGTTTAGAGTAAGAATTAGTACTTAAAATCAAGTGTTGCCCTTCAAAGTGTCACCTTTCATGCCGCGGATCAAGATAATCACTATTCAGGAAAGTGCCTTTGTGGTCATTATGAATACTGCCTTTTAATTTAATTAAAATTAACAATGAAAGCATAAAAAGACTTACAGTACTTGTCAAATGGCTTGTTACAGGGCACATTTGAGTGCTTAAGAATTTAAAGCATCATTAACAGCAGTTAATATAGAGGAAATTAACTTCTTAAATACCTCACAGCAGCGTTGCTGAAGTTTGGATCATCTAACAGTTCTCTTTCAGACGCTTTCTGGTCTTCTCTTGCTGTCGACAACATCTGAGTTGTCACATTCACAGGGCTTGTGCAAGACGCTGTGCTTGTTTGACAAACAGTCTCTTCCTTTAACTCTGACGTCATTTTTTTCGCAACTGCCCAAAAAAGTAAACGCAAAGACTCCACGAGGCCAAATAAACAGGAAGCCCCAAAATACTCTATATTCCATTTCAGTTGCTTATGTGTATACACTATCTTGGTGGAAACCTCAGGTCTGCGGTGTTGGAAAAAAAATCTCACACTTGCTTCATAGCTCACAAATGACTTGTTTTTTTCTTGATACATTTTCCTAAATCAACAACTTTGGGTGACCTCTTTGAGGTGTTGTGCAGAGATTTTGTTGATTTTCCATTTGTCACACATGCATTGCATTATAAGCTGTGGTAATTTTAGCTTTTAGAATAGGGTCGCTGTGCCCGTTTGCAATTAGTGAGAGTGCATGTGCAGGGTCACGGTCTGGATCAATAACTTTGTTAAAAGCCAACTACAAAAGGCAACAAAAGCTAAAAAAAGAGAAAGAAGTAGCAAACTTCACTCAATCACTGTCTGGTTTTCCAGTGGGAGCCATAAATGTTCAGATCATTTGTCCATATTTCACTAGTTCCCTTAGGATGCATCTGTCTGATTTAATCTAATATCTTTAATTTAACAGATTAAGGGAGTTAAACTTGAATTGTCATGCTTTTCTAATATCAACTATTAAGTAGAACAAGGTTGTGTTTAGCGAGGTATAATGGGATAATGATTCGATCTATTTTTAATTTTAAGTACGTAGGTAACATATATTGGCATTACATAAACATCTATTTCCTCATAGAATAAAAACGTCACTTACATACAAGTTGAAAATTAAACATAGCTTTTTTTTTTGTTTGGTTATTCCCTTTTTTTATTGTACTGTCTTTTAAATTTTGTTTAAAATGTTTCTATTAATGAGCTTAACGTGCTGCAATTAAAGATTTTACGTCCTAAAATTACAAAAAACCAGCAAATTAAGAAAAGATATTTATCTGTTTGACAGCACACATGCTGCAAATCCTCACATTGCAAACAAATGAATAACGCATGCTGAATTTTCTCATATCGCAAACAAATTAATAAAACACACTGCATTTTCTCCCAACGTCAACAAACCAATAAAATGCACTGCATTTTCTCACATTGCAAACAAACTAATAAAAAGCACTGCATTTTCTCACATCGCAAACAAATTACAAAAACGCACTGCATTTTCTCACAACGCAAACAAATTAGTAAAACCCACTGCATTTTCTCACAACGAAAACAAATTAATAAAACGCACTAAATTTTCTCACAAGAAAACAAATTAATAAAACGCACTGCATTTTCTCACAATGAAAACAAATTAGAAAAACACACTGCATTTTCTCACAATGCAAACAAATTCATAAAACGCACTGCATTTTCCCATAACGAAAACAAATTAATAAAACGCACTGCATTTTCTCACAATGCAAACAAATTCATAAAACGCACTGCATTTTCCCATAACGAAAACAAATTAATAAAACGCACTGCATTTTCTCACAACGAAAACAAATTAATAAAACGCACTGCATTTTCTCACAATGCAAACAAATTCATAAAACGCACTGCATTTTCCCATAACGAAAACAAATTAATAAAACGCACTGCATTTTCTCACAACGAAAACAAATTAATAAAACACACTGCATTTTCTCACAACAAAAACAAATTAATAAAACACACTGCATTTTCTCACAACGAAAACAAATTAATAAAACGCACTGCATTTTCTCATAACTCAAATTAATAAAACACACTGCATTTTCTCACAACTTAAACAAATTAATAAAACGCACTGCATTTTCTCACAACTCAAATTAATAAAACGCACTGCATTTTCTCATAACTCAAACTACTGAGAAAAACGCGCTGCATTTTCACAATGCAAACAAATGAATAAAACACACTGCATTCTTACAACGCAAACAAATTAATAAAACGCACTGCATTTTCTCACAACGCAAACAAATGAATAAAACACACTGCATTCTTACAACGCAAACAAATTAATAAAACGCACTGCATTTTCTCACAACGCAAACAAATGAATAAAACACACTGCATTCTTACAACGAAAACAAATTAATAAAACGCACTGCATTTTCTCACAACACAAACAAATTAGAAAAACACACTGCATTTTCTCACAACTCAAACAAATTAATAAAACGCACTGCATTTTTTCACAACGCAAACAAATTAGAAAAACGCACTGCATTTTCTCACAACGCAAACAAATTAATAAAACGCACTGCATTTACTCACAACTCAAATTAATAAAACGCACTGCATTTTCTCATAAATCAAATTAATAAAATGCACTGCATTTTCTCACAACGCAAACAAATTAGAAAAACGCACTGCATTTTCTCATAACTCAAATTAATAAAACACACTGCATTTTCTCACAACTTAAACAAATTAATAAAACGCACTGCATTTTCTCACAACTCAAATTAATAAAACGCACTGCATTTTCTCATAACTCAAACTACTGAGAAAAACGCGCTGCATTTTCACAACGCAAACAAATGAATAAAACACACTGCATTCTTACAACGCAAACAAATTAATAAAACGCACTGCATTTTCTCACAACGCAAACAAATGAATAAAACACACTGCATTCTTACAACGCAAACAAATTAATAAAACGCACTGCATTTTCTCACAACGCAAACAAATTAGAAAAACACACTGCATTTTCTCACAACTCAAACAAATTAATAAAACGCACTGCATTTACTCACAACTCAAATTAATAAAACGCACTGCATTTTCTCATAATTCAAATTAATAAAATGCACTGCATTTTCTCACAACGCAAACAAATTAGAAAAACACACTGCATTTTCTCACAACTCAAACAAATTAATAAAACGCACTGCATTTTCTCACAACGCAAACAAATTAGAAAAACGCACTGCATTTTCTCACAACGCAAACAAATTAATAAAACGCACTGCATTTACTCACAACTCAAATTAATAAAACGCACTGCATTTTCTCATAATTCAAATTAATAAAATGCACTGCATTTTCTCACAACGCAACCAAATTAGAAAAACGCACTGCATTTTCTCATAACTCAATTTAATAAAACACACTGCATTTTCTCACAACTCAAATTAATAAAACGCACTGCATTTTCTCACAACGCAACCAAATTAGAAAAACGCACTGCATTTTCTAATAACTCAAATTAATAAAACGCACTGCATTTTCTAATAACTCAAATTAATAAAATGCACTGCATTTTCTCATAACTCAAATTAATAAAACGCACTGCATTTTCTCACAGCTCAAATTAATAAAGCGCACTGCATTTTCTTACAACTCAAATTAATAAAATGCACTGCATTTTCTCACAACTCAAATTAATAAAACGCACTGCATTTTCTCACAACGTAAACAAATTAATAAAACACACTGCATTTTCTCACAACTCAAACAAATTAATAAAACGCACTGCATTTTCTCACAACGAAAAAAAATTAATAAAACGCACTGCATTTACTCACAACTCAAATTAATAAAACGCACTGCATTTTCTCATAATTCAAATTAATAAAATGCACTGCATTTTCTCACAACGCAACCAAATTAGAAAAACGCACTGCATTTTCTCATAACTCAAATTAATAAAACACACTGCATTTTCTCACAACTCAAATTAATAAAACACACTGCATTTTCTCACAACGCAACCAAATTAGAAAAACGCACTGCATTTTCTAATAACTCAAATTAATAAAACGCACTGCATTTTCTCATAACTCAAATTAATAAAACGCACTGCATTTTCTCACAACTCAAATTAATAAAGCGCACTGCATTTTCTTACAACTCAAATTAATAAAATGCACTGCATTTTCTCACAACTCAAATTAATAAAACGCACTGCATTTTCTCACAACTCAAACAAATTAATAAAACGCACTGCATTTTCTCACAACGTAAACAAATTAATAAAACACACTGCATTTTCTCACAACTCAAACAAATTAATAAAACGCACTGCATTTTCTCACAACGTAAACAAACTTATAAAACACACAGCATTTTCTCACATTGCAAAAAAATTAATAAAATGCACTGCATTTTCTCACAACACAAACAAATTAGAAAAACGTACTGCATTTTCTCACAACATAAACAAATTAATAATACGCACTGCATTTTTTCACAACGCAAACAAATTAACAAAACGCATTGCATTTTCTCACAATGTAAACAAACTAAAAAAACGCACTTCATTTTCTCACGATGCAACAATTTTAAAAACATTGGAACACAACAAAAATGTTTCAATGCAACCTAAAAACGTGACGGACACTGCTGTGCCATGACTAGCGCTCAGTGAAGTTGTAGGTGATCTTTGAAAGGTGAGTTTTTGTTGGTTTATTTTAACATCCTGATTTCCATGTCTTTTGTATCTTTTAGCATAAATAACAATAACCTAAATAGCTGGGTCCGTCACGTTTTAGTACATGTTGGCGTTTTTTGTAATTGCATGTGTTTTTTTTTTTATTGCAGCACGTTAAGCTCTCTCTGTCATCGTATAAATGGCTTTCTGAAGAAAGCAAAAAAAAAAAAGGGTTGGTTAAAGGGACAGTTCACCCAAAAATTCTGTCATCATTTACTCACCCTTGACTTATTTTAATCTATTTTGAGTTTTTTTGTTTTGTTAAACACAATAGAAGATATTTTGAAAAATGTTGGAGATCTGTAACCATTAACATACACAAAAGGAAAAACAAATACTAGGGAAGTTAATGATTACAGCACTCTTCTGATGTTTTTCAAACTACTTATTTAAAGTGAGCAGAAACAACACAATTCTTGAGTTTTTTGTTCAACCCACTTATATTTGTAAAAACTAATCATTTTATTTTATTCCTTCATGTTGTCCCAACAAAAATTAATCGTGTGAAACCCAGCCTTTTTTACGGCGAGGTTTCCAACATTTTTCAAAATATCTACTTTTGTTCAATAGAATCTGTTTAACTGCATTGAAGAGTGACATTAGTACATGTTTCAACTATACACAAGGATGAGCAAAAATACATTGAAATGTACTTTAAAATAAAATACCAAATGCCTAAATTTTACGTGTATCAAACTACAAAATACAGCACCCACAACAGGTATCAAAATAAATTACTGGATTTTGAAAATACTGCAAAATACTTTTACATGGGAGTATAACAATAATAATGGGCATATTCGATCAATCCCATCACCATCAAACTGACTTGGACTTCTTGCAAAGTATTTACAGTGGTTTAAAATACAAAAACAAGACACTGAAGTATTTCGATAAAAAATTAACCCATTTTCATAAACCCTATCAAATACATATTTATACTTAATATTTAAACTTGTATAATAAATACTGCCCATTCCTGACAATACATTATATGCTATGCACATTTTTTATAGGTACAACAGGAAAAATAAAAATAACGTTGCAGTTTCTGAAAGAAGACTGCATGCTAAAATGCTAAACCGCCGCATGAGAATAAACAAGGTCATTTTACCCAAACAAAAGCCAAAAATTAACAATTTAACAAATTTATTTACTTTTTGATACAAAGATCTCAACAACATAAGATAAATTGATAGCATATCAAAATAAATACTTCTGCTTGTCAAGCGACAACATAAGAACAGCCACATTCATTTAAAAATAAACCACCACGCCAAAAGTGGAAAATACATTTCAATCTGATAAACAAGAACATTGCAAACAGCCCTATGCATAAGTCACATACGCGTAATAAATAGATCAATGCCAGACAGTGGGTGACATTTACCGTGACTTTGGCTGGAACATATTATCATGACATTAAACATCAAATTGTGGTCAATGTGGGTGAAGGTGCTGTATTAATATTTGCTACACACACCAAAAGTAAAAAAAAGAAAACACACACATGTCAGGCATACACCACATCCTCATTTAAAACGGTTGAAGCAACGTATCACAAACTGCAACATGAGAACATGCTACTGTAAATACAGAAAGATTTAAGATACTAAAGAAAAAGGCAATGCTAACTCACCGAATCTACTCCCCTCTGCTTTAGGTTGCAGCTCCAGCCCTACAAAATACATGCACAGTTATGTTTTTGAATGCAGAGAAAGAAGTAGAAGCACATTAGAGTCATGAGATGTAAAGTTTGAGCCCGAAGGGGGAGAGAAACCACTCAAACCACAGGCTAGAACCATGTGTCCTTGTTCAGAAACACACACCATCACACATACACACCTCCTACCATGACATGCCCATTCAGACTACCCGTTTCCTGCTCTCGTGCACTTATAAGTGTCAATATTTAAGTTGCTAAATGCTTAAATGGATGCATATATAAGCTTTCATATGCATTATAATGATGATGATGATAAGGTTGATGCTGCTTAGAATTACTTTATTTGAACTTTTAAACATATCGTAGTATATCTACAGTGTGCTATTATTCTAACAAACAAACCGTGCTCGATATTGTAGCGTTAACATATGCGCAAACGCATTCTTCATTTGAATTTGTAGCTTGAACCAAATGTTTACTTGTGAAACGGAAACTGTGTAATTCATTAACAAGAGTCACTGAAGTTAACCTTTAGTTAAAGATCTAGCAAACTTGATTGTTTTTTTTAACAGGGTACAGCATAAAAACGATTCAAACGTGCATACGGTGTGTTAAAATAAAGTACAGACTGATATACATGGTGCTTAGAAAGCACCATGAATCAAGCAATGTGTACAAAAACTTTAAATTGTCATATAAAACAAAGACTGAAACCTTATGAGATGAACAATAAAGCAGGCTTTCTGATGTCGCATTGCTGTGCTTGACAACATCATGCGCTTGTTAAAAAGGTCACAGGAACACTGTGGTCAAATCAGCAGCCCTGACATTAAATGGTAAAGCATTCAAAAAAGATGACAACAAAAGAATAAAATGGAGCAAACCTCAAACAATTTGATCTTAAAGGCACGTTTTCATTTGCTCGAAGATGCTCCATCACAGCTTTACAGACTTTGGGTTAGCTTGAAACATTAATAAGGATTTTGTGAAATAACCAGGCCTATATGAAGAAAATTCATTCATTCATTTTCTTGTCAGCTTAGTCCCTTTATTAATTCGGGGTCGTCACAGCAAGATGAACCGCCAACTTATCCAGCACGCTTTTACGCAGCGGATGCCCTTCCAGCCACAACCCATCTCTGGGAATCATACACACACAAACAATTTAGCCTACCCCAGGTTCGACCCAGCAACCTTCTTACTGTGAGGCGACAGCTTTACCTACTGCGCCACTGAATCGCCCCACATGAAGAAAATGTTTAGCTCTATATTTGTAGCTATACTTAAATAAATAAAAAATGTAAATAAAATAAAAAATAAATGTGGAATATATATATATATATATATATATATATATATATATATATATATATATATATATATATATATATAGAGAGAGAGAGAGAGAGAGAGAGAGAGAGGGAGAGAGAGAGGGAGGGAGGGACACGGTGGCGCATGAGGTAGTGCTGTCGCCTCACAGCAAGAAGGTCTCTGGTTCGAGCCTCACCTGGGTCTCTATACCGCATGTCTTTGAACTTGTGGGGAAACCTCAAACACGGGAAGAACATGCAAACTCCACACAGCAATGCCAACTGACCCAGCCGACACCACCGCGTTGCCCATATAGCTCAAAGGGGCTAATAAGTTTGACCTTAAAATGTTTTTTAAGAGTTAAAAACTGTTTTTATTCTAGTCAAAATGAAACAAATAAGACTTTCTCCAGAAGAAAAAAATATTATCAGACATACTGTGAAAATATCCTTACTCTATTAATCAAGATTTAGAAAATATTTAAAAATGCATTTTTTTTTAAAGGGGGGCTAATAATTCTGACTTCAACTATATTGTACACAAAAGAAGACATTTTGAAGAAAGCTACAAAACTGCAACCATTGACATTCATAGTAGGAAAAAAAATACAGTGGAAGTCAATGGTTACAGTTCTTTTGTTCACTTGAAACAACTGAAAGATAAACATAAAACTGAACAGAATTTAATTTATGGGTGAACTATCCCCTCAGCTTTTGATCTCATTTTGTAGGTGGATAAAATGTTGTGTTCCTAGGGTCATTAGTGGGTGTTTTGCACTTTGTAATAGTTAAGTCACACAATCACTTTGTGCTTGTGAAAATATTATTACTACACGTAGCCCACACAAGACTGTTCAACAACAACAAAAAAAGTAAAAGCTTTTATGGCTGTTCATATACTCTAAAACAGCATTTATATGTCCTGAACTTTTGAAGATGTGCTCAAATCATGTACACAAAAAATTGTTAGGCTACTGTAAAATGTAAATGTGAAACTGTAAATGTTATAACCTAAATCACGGCCACATTGAGTCTACATTGGTAATTAGATTAACCAATTTATTAATTTACAATGTGAAATTACACATGACATATCTCACACAACATTGTTCTAATGCTAATTTAAACGTCTACCGTGTCGTTTTATAATTTGTTTATCATTTAAAGTTTTATAATAAATGAAATCGCCAAGATATAAATGACAGGGTAGAAACACTCTTGGAGTAACGTTAGCTTAATGTCATCCTTGATATCGCACATTTTGTCACAGTAGCACGGTTGAAACTCACCTAAAACCAAAAAATGCCTTGAAGCTGGAAATAAATAAATTTTCTTTAAGACAAATAAAGGCAAGAACATTAGTCCCCCACAGACAAAATGAATAATTTTAAACACACGGCGTGTGTTTTGCAGACCTCACCAGGTCAACAGAGCTTCGCGCGTGCACTCAGTGCTGTCAAATGTGTCAAACGCAGGCGCGCGCAGAGAGGCGGAGCCGCAAGTGACTCGACCAATCACACGTGCGCGAGAGACCGTTTGAGTTCAAAACTGAAGCGGCGCCCTTACAGGAAAAACACTGGCACTCCGTAACGAGCATACGAGACTTATTTCGTATTTCGCATTAAATTAAGACTCAATTTAACATTTATCACACAGGATGTCTTCAGGGAAAAAGCAGATTTACTATTCCGACAAGTATTCTGACGAAGAATACGAGTACAGGTGAGGATTTTCACTTGTTTTCTTTCACCTTTCTGTTCACTTTAAGTTTCGGGTAACGTAACGTTAAACATAACGTAAAACTTGTTATGTCATTTGGCTGTTTGCTGTTTTAATAAAATATCTTAAAATTGTACGCAAATACGGCGGTATATACGCAGTTTACGGCGTATTTTCTGAGTTATGTCTCAATAATAGCGTTGTTTTGTCTGACAGCTTGAAGAGCTGTTCAGTGAAACCTTTACGTTACATAACATCAGTTTGTCAAACTAACACATTGCTCCTCTTCTTCCAAATAGACATGTTATGCTTCCCAAACAGCTTTCCAAATTGGTGCCTTCCTCGCATTTAATGTCAGAGGAGGAATGGAGAGGACTGGGAGTCCAGCAAAGTCAGGGCTGGATTCATTACATGATCCATAAACCAGGTTAGTATTCTTGGACATCTAATAACATTATCTAAAACCTACTTTGACACCTTAAAGGGACAGTTTGTCCAAAAGTGAAAATTCTGTCATAATTTACTTACCTTATATTGTTTCAAACCTGTATCTTTCTTTTGTTCGACACAGAAGTAGATATTTTGAAGAATGCTGAAAACCTGTAACCATTGACTTCTATAGTATTTGCTTTTCCTACTATGGATGTTAATGCTTTCAGGTTTATTCAAAATATATATATATTTTTTGAGTATTTACCAGAAAAAAAGAAACTCAAAAGGTTTATAACCAGTAAATAGTGAGTAAATTTCCACTTTTGGGAGACTATAACTTTAATTACTTTATAAGTGGAGACCTTTTAGAAATCCTGAATGAATTATACCCCCCAAAATATGAATATTCCGAAATCCTCCACTTTTTCCATACAGAGCCTCACATCCTGCTATTCCGAAGGCCGCTTCCCAAGGAATGAGATTTCAAGATTGTCATCTGAAGTTAAACTACAGTACGTGGTCGGCTGTGACCATGCGTGCATTTCTCTCCATACGTTTTGATTTGTATATAAGTTTTATTATTTGCAGATCTATGGTAATGAAATGTTACTTCTCCTCCCCCTTTCGTCTGGAGATGACGGCAGCAGGAGCTTATAGAGGGGAATGAACGAGTGCTGCCTCCACCTCCCCAAAGTGTTTTCTTTAGATCTACACTGAAGTCATGTAAAATAAGTTGGATGGTGTTCCAGGTCTAGTAATCGCCCCTGTCATGAATAGAAGGAATAGTTTTTGTTGTACGCTAAAGATGCTTTCCATTGCTGAACTGCTGTTGTTTAACATCTCCTACTTGTATCTTGAGCAGTCGACTTTGTTGTTCTACATTTGTTGTTGACAAATCAATAAATATTATTTTTTATTATCCCGCTTGTATCCTAATTTGTAATAATAATCTATATTATGTATTATATATAGGTATCAAACTCAGTTCCTGGAGGGCCGCAGCTCTGCCCAGTTTAGTTCCAACTCTATATAAGCACACCTGATCAAACTAATTAAGCCCTTTAGGCTTGTTTGAAACCTACATGTAAGTGTGTTGAAGCAGGGTTGGAACTTAACTGCCGGGCTACGGCCCTCTAGGAACTGAGTTTGACACACTTGCTTTAGATCAGGGATGTCTAGACTCAATCCTGGAGGGCCGATGTCCTGCAAAGTTTAGTTCCAACCCCAATCAGAAACACCTGGGCTAGCTAATCAAGCACTTGCAAGGCAGTATAGAAACATCCTTGCAGCTGTGTTAAAGCAAGTTGGAGCTCAAATCTGCAGGACACCAGCCCTCCAGGACCGAGTTTGGACACCCCTGCTTTAGATATTTTTTTTAAACATTAGAACAGGGGTGACCAACCCTGTTCCTGGAGATTTACCTTCCTGCAGATTTTAGTTGCAACCCATATCAAACACACCTGCCGGTAATTATCAAGTGCTGTTCAGGTCCTAATTAATTGATTCAGGTGTGTTTGATCAGGGTTGGAGCTGAACTCTGCAGGAAGGTATATTTTCAGGTACAGGGTTGAGCACCCCTGCATTAGAATGTTTTCTGTTGAGCTGAATTATAATAACTATTATACATTTTATTTACCATGGTTTAGAAAATACACCTACTAAAATGTGATTCTGTGTAACAATCGTTTATGTACCAAATAATTTAGTCATCCAAATTTACAACAAGAAACATTTGACGACACGTTAAAAGACTCAAATTAAGGATCAGAGTGCAGCAAAATACTAAATGATTATCGTTTTCTGTAGTTTTACATTGGCCCATCAAACCACTAGATTTTACCCTCAGCAAGACCCAGCAGGCACATGATGACAGATTGACGTTGTACCCCAACATCGTAAGACCTTGCATTTTGTTTGGAAATAAAAATCGGGTTGAAGTCAGAACCCAGTGTCAGGCCGACATCAAGATCCAATATCGCATAGACATTGCATTTTAATTTCTTTCCAACCTGAAAACAACAAAATATCAATGTCTAATGATGTTACAGCTTGACGTTGTGTAGATGTTATCAATGTGACGTCCATCAGACATTGGATTTTGGTTGCCATGCCTGAAGAATAAATGTCAGTAATTGATCTCAATATGACATTGGTTTAAGATGTTGGCTCGACGTTGGATTTTGGTGACTTTCCAACACAACCTAATATCAATAAAATATCAACGTTATTTTACATCGTTATTGGACGTCAAAATAACATTTTCCTTAGATGCTGGCAACCTAAATCTAGCCTAATATAAACGTCGTCTTATGACAGTGTGCAACATTTTAAATCTTTACTTTAAAATCACTATAGTTTATAAAATGCATTTTGTAAATAAAATTTGATGTTGACACCAAAATTTGACATCTTTATAGATAAAAAAATATTTCTGTAATAAAAGTAACTGGAATCATGCCGCTATAAAATATTTGATCAACTATATATATTTTTGTTATCAATTCCACATGACTGAAGGTCACACAAATGCTAACAATCTATTACCTAACATCAGAGTTTTCTATGTGACAAATATTAAAAAGATGCACTAAAATCTGAAAAGCTTCATTTCATTTTTTTCAATCTTCATTTCATTTTCAGCATCAACATCGCAATCTAACATCCAAGTCCAATTGTATTTATAGAGCAGAAAAACTAATTATTGTAATGTGAGTTTTTTTTTTTTTTTTATATCGTGCAGCACTCATGCCTTCAAAATAATACTAATCTACTACTAAAGGAGTGACGAACTCAGAATGCCTGATGCCTAAAGAGAAAGCAGGAGGCCTGGGCTTGTGCGCAGTCACTTTCTCAGGGTTATGACTTCCAGGACCAGGAACTTGTGTGGCCTCCCTTCCATTAGCATGTCTACCCAACATGGAGAATGCTGGCTGCCTTGGCAGGTAGACACTGGGATCTGTGCGGTTATATCTACTGGGACCTGGAGTTTTGGACCAGTTCTCAGCCAGACCCCCAGATTTGCATCTTGCAGAGATGGTGTAACTGGCACTGGATGTTTTGGTCAGGACATTGGAGCCTATGAGAGAAGGAAGGGTGTATTTGTTTGGGGCCGGCACAGCATCAATGGAGCGATACTGAGTACGGTAACCCATGGTGTAGGACGGCGGCTTGCGATGGGTGCTAGAAAGTGAAGCTTTTTCAGGACTGTATGTTCCTGGGCCTGGTGTGGAGAGTATCCCACCTGCAAATTTCAAATACAAACAATAGTTGAAAACGGTCAGACTCTTAAGTGTTTCCTTGTGGTTTTGACATGAAGTGGAGCAGTAATTAAGTGACTGTTTTAACACGATAATCAGATTACCTCGATTTTCCATCCTGCCATGTAAGGAGTAAGCAGGAGTGCCGTCTCTTCCAAAGCGAGTCAGCTTGGCATCAATATGATATTTAGGCCCTGGACTGCAGTCAATGTTATGCACTGCAGAATACACACAGCTTTACATCACTTAGGAAAGAACTAGTCAGATTTTACATCATAGTACTTATTGCTTAAGCAAACTGTTTAACTACAAGAATTACTATGTGTGTGTGTGTGTGTGTGTGTGTGTGTGTGTGTATATATATATGTAGATCTATATATATATATATATATATATATATATATATATATATATATATATATATATATATATATATATATATATATATATATATATATATATATATATATATATATATATTCAGATGAAGTCAAAAGTATTAGCCTGACTTTTTAATTCTTTTTATCAATTTCCGTTTAACGCTAGGAAGATTTTCTTCAACATAATAGTTTTAATAACTCATCTCTAACAACTGATTTATTTTATCTTTGCCATGATGACAGTAAATAATATTTGTCTAGATGTTTTTCAAGATGCTTCTATACAGCTTAAAGTAACATTTAAGGCTTAACTTGGTTAATTAGGTTAACTAGACAGGTTGGAGTAATTAGGCAAGTTATTGTATAACGATGGTTTGTTCTGTGGACTATGGAAAAAATTTTTGCTTAAAGGGGCTAATAATTTTGACGATAAAATAGTTTTTAAAAATTAAAAACTGCTTTTATTCTAGCAGAAATAAAACAAATAGCATTTCTCCATGTTTTATTATTATTGTATTAATTCAAATTTAAAGTGTGCCTTGTTGTATGACAGTGTTTTTTTATTATTTATATATATACATACATAAATACATACATATATATATATATATGTATATATATATATATATATATATATATATATATATATATATATATATATATATATATATACACATACATACACACACACAGTTGAAGTCAGAATTAATAGCCCTCTTTTGGATTTTTTTTCTCTTTTTTAAATATTTCACAAATTATCTTTAACAGAGAAAAAAAAATTCACAGTATGTCTGATAATGTTTTTTTTTGCTTTTGGAGAAAATCTTATTGTTTTATTTCAAATAGAATAAAAGCAGTTTTACATTTTTCAAAAACTATTTTAAGGTCAATATTATTAGCCCCTTTAAGCAATTTTTTTTTCAATAGTCTACAGAACAAACCATCGTTATACAATAACTTGCCTATTTACACTAACCTGCCTAATTAACCTAGTTATGCCTTAAATGTGACTTTAAGCTGTATAGAAGTGTCTTGATAAATATCTAGTACAATATTATTTATTTTCATCATGGCAAAGATGAGGAAAATCAATTATTAGAAATCAGTTAATTAAACGATTATGTTTAGAAACGTGTAGAAAAAAAATCTTCTCTCCATTAAACAGAAATTGGGGGGGAAATATACAGGGGGCTAATAATTCTGACCTTAACTGTATATACCTGTATATGCTACAAATATTTACTATGTTTTCTATGTATATAAAATAATTGTGTAATTTTTAGATGTCTTTGACCCATGCAGTAAAACCCTAGGGTAAAACGCAGAGGAAATTAGGTGTAGAAAAAGTAAAACATTTAAAGGGAACATTTTGAACAATTTACCATTTTTGTACTTTAAAATAATAATAATAATAAAGAAATAAATGAAAATTGTTAATAAATAGTTGGCCCATTTTAACCTTTGATTTGCCCTACCAATCTATTTGAGAAGAGAAGAATGATGGGTTGGTGGTTTGGGCGAATATCTTTGAAAAATGTCATCATTTTAAATGTAATGTAACCTTCTGTTTGTTTGTTTTTTAATTTCTTTTGTTTTGTAAATTCATCAGATATTTAAAAAATGTAAATACTGTCACATGACGGATATCAGGCAATGCACAAGACATCAGCGAGAAAATCAAAGCAAAACTGGTGCAGCTTAGTGTATTCAACATTGATATCCATTGTATTAATGGGATTGTTTATGTTTTTGCTGTAATAACTTCATTAAACATTTTAAAAATATACTGTGTTCAATAATATAATTTTAAGCAATGTTTTCTAGTTATTTTTAAATATTAGGAAATTAATTAGAAGATTATTTATGGAAACTTTAATGTACCTCCAGCACACAGCCCTCAGTTTGATTTTTGGCCCTTCATAAGAAAAAGTTTGGGCACCCTTGACCAGCACAAAGATGAAATATGAAAATGTACAGCTGTCTGTCTCCCTCTAGTGGTGGCAATAGAAAAATACAGCTTCCTTAACGCTAACATGTCACATGGGCTATAAAACATAACTCTTTAGTTTTGCTACTAAATGTCATTACAAACTCACTGTTGTTACTCATTCTTCCATGAAAGGTATAAGCAGGACTCGTTGACTTGGTAAAATCGTGGCCCACAAAGCCAATCGCCGGTGGAAGGATATATCGACCAGGCCCTGGCCCTAGAAAACACAGCCGTGACAAACACCATAATCATGCAACCACCCAACATATGCACAGCCCTGCCTGTGCAAGCAATCAGAAATATGTAGTAATGCATTTTTGGCAAGCAGTTGTGACAGCAGAATCTGTTCGGAAGATCCACACCCTGTAGATGCAGCCCAGCAGGAATGTGAGCTCATCGCAGTGGCGTGATGGTTTTTCCTGGAGTGGAGGACAGACAATGCCTTTGGCTATCTTCTCTGATACTACCAGGGGAATGCCATGACATCAGCCCACAAATGTTTGTGAGGGCTACTGGGAGCACAGAACATTCTTTTACATTTACTTCAACATGTTTTAACAGGCCTGGACACCGAGTTATCGTAACCTCCCTCGAAAGTGTGACCTTTGGAGGAAAAAGTAACTAATCTGCACTTAAAGGAAAATGTTACTGGAGACATTGGAAGCATTTGTTACAAAAAACAAGCCTTACAGAAACTTTTATTGGTAATAAGGTCAGTTTCCCTTTAACTTAATCCTGCTTCAAGACTGCTACACACACACAATACACAACAATGAAAGTAACACATAGCAAAATATCTCTGGCCCAGCTCTGACCCACACAATCAGCTTTTGCTTGGCCCTCATCATGCCACAATGAATCACGGCACATGACTGAGCCAAGTCTGTCTTCTAGACAAGGGCCAAACATAAACCATATCTGGGCCAAATACCCCAAAGTTACAACCCATAACTGAGCCTGAACCGGGCCAGATATATTGGTGTATCACGACTGCAATGAAATTAATAAACCCACGAATCATTGTGCTTTAGGTGTGCTTTTTCTCAAAGCGACCTGATTGGTAGAATTTTTTTTTTGAAAATAATAAAAATGTATTTTAAATGTGGGTCAAGACAGGCAAACTAACAAGGCACACATATTAATTATTAACATCTTGGCCAAGCATTATGTGCCACCCTAAGACGGTGCCATCTCTACCAATCCAGGGCCATGTCTGGCCCACATGCTGTGATGCATTTCATGCATGCAAGGATCGCTGGTCTCACTCTCTAGTAGCCTAGTAGTTTTAGTAGTTCTAAGGCAACTACTGTATGCTTAGTGTTTGGCCGGCATGGTGCAGGAATTACACTTATTACTAAGCCAAACTTACATTCTATTTCAGAGCAAATATTTAGAGTAGCATGGTAACAATTTGGGAGCGTGTCACAGGTTGTCATTTTTCAAAAATGAACCAATGTGGATATAAAACCTCAGTATACTTCACCTCAGAAAAGCAGGCTTGGCGGAATAGCGCTATTTACTTATCTTTAGTTATTAAATTAAATAAAAATCTTCATTATCGATGCTGTAAAAGGTCCTTTATGAAACTGAAAATAGTCACATCAATCTTTCGCTGGAAGATTTTAGAGGCTGAACAACACTTCTGTGCATATAACCCATTCGTAACAACAAAATCTACATCAGCTTTGCGTGACTAAAATAGTTTTAAAACAGAGCATTACCTGTCAAAGAGAAATACTTCAGCCATGGTGTCCAGCATTCCTCCAGCATGCAAAACTAACTCTAATATTGATTCAGCATTTGTTTTTACCACTGTCGCTCTTTCTCTTGTGTGCACACGCAATCGGCTTTACGCAGTTGTACAAATTTACATTTGCTGAGTGACAGTCAGTTTGGGCTACTTATCAGAATTATCAGATTATGGGAATTGTCAGCCTGACAAATTCTAATTGGATGAACATTTTTTAGTCTTATGCCTCACCCAAAATATAAAAAAACATAGATACATTTAGATCATTTACTTAAATCAATACTATTGGAATGTGAAGAGACTTTCAAACAGCACAACAAAAAATGTTTCTGAGGATAATCACCTACTGCACCTTTAAAATACTTTTTAGTGTCAATTTAGGGTACTACTGATGTGCGCATGCCCAGTAGACGCAGCTGTATCCTTTCAAGTCGTCTGTCTGTCTTTCCCTTCCCTTCTTTATTTAAGTTTAACCTTCAAATAACAGGCATATAATAAACAAAATAGTACAAAATAATAGCATAATAAAACCCTAATTCATCGTCGTAAAGTTGTATCTGAATGAATGAAACTGCTGGCTAAAGTTTTCACGTCAACACATTGCCACCTACAGGCAGAAATAATCACTTCAAACAGCAGGCCCGAGCGTCGAAGTTGTAAACCGTTCGCGTCACTTCTGCCTGAAATGACGACAGGATGGAGATTTAAGGTAAACAATGAATATATCCAGTTGTATTGTTGCAGTTTAAATCATCTATTAAATCTAAAATATTGTAATACGAATAAATAAACTGTTCAATCTATCAATCTGCATGTAATGGATAGGCTGCTACCTTTATCAAAATTGACAGAGATTTTACCACAAATAAAACCAAACTATGGATTTGCTACACTACTGTATTTGTAGTAAGACTGTTCATACAAATGGTAACTTTGTTGGAACATGGCTTCAATGTTGATTGTTGTTCCATGCATTCTTTCAGCAGAGGTAGTGTTGCATAGTGTAGAAATAGTATATAAACAGCTTACCTCTTTCTCTGCCAGCAATGACTGGACGCTTCTTTTCTGTTTCACTCATAGTCATGACCACATTTGAGACCGAAGGTAAAAGTCTTTGCTTACTATGTTTGCTGCATAGTCAGCCGTAGACCTTATCAAGTCCCTATGACAACTTTCATAAAATTTGAGTAAACCAAGCTCAAAGAGCAGCTATTAAGGATTTAGCTTTTACCTCAGCATTAGCTTTTTCAAGCAATTAAAAAAACCCAAGAAGCTGAAACAGGTGTCGTTTTCGTCCTTCCGGCGAAAATCTGATGTCCACTGTAAAAAAGTCCTGACCTCATTTGGACTGGACAAGTTCAGTCAAGTTCTCCATGGTCCTCCATCTGATGATGTCATAATTACAGCCGTCACTTAAATCAGAAAAACGAACAGTTTGGTGTAATCTTCATTCAAGCTGGTGGACTCAGTCAGGGGCCACCAAACCCATTAAATATACACACGCATATGAGAGACAGAAGCACAAAGATGTCATCACTTGAATTCATCGTGGTGTAACATTATCTCCATCAGGTAGGCTAATCCCTCCCCTCAATTCCCTTTCATGCCTTTACAGGCCAGAGATGGACCATCAAGCATGGGTCACCAGGGAGACCAGCACCTGGGGGCCCTCCTGCAAAGCTGTATAAAGTGGGCCCTTAATATTTTAGAAGAGATGAACATCTAGAAGAGTGCGTACCATATTTCTTTATATCAACATAAATAGCATTGCGTCAAAATTCTGAGTGCATATAAATTGCGAGTTGTAGGTATGGTAGATATATCCACCTACTGCATTAACCAGAAAAAAAACATTAAACATTAACTGTTAAGCCTGATGCTATGGTAACCAAAGGTAAATGCCAACATGCAACACATGGGGTCAATGTGTTGCTAGGAACTTCACGCTTGCTTAAAAGAGCTTGAAGCTAAATGGGGGTCAACAGATTGCCTGCTACTTTAACCCGTATACAGCATCTTGATTTTTTTCATTAATTAGTTTGTCCACAGGATGGCAACACTGGATGTAACAGTGTTTTTAGTCCATAAAGAAACTTCTGCTGCATTCCAATTCACAAAAGATCCATCCTAAATAGTAGATGTATACCTGATGTGCAGTAGTTAGCACTGTGAAACTAAAACAGGTACTAGTAATGAATACTTTTTACTTAAGTACATGTTTCAGGCCGTAATGCTTTACTTACACTTGAGTACAAATGTGTAGTCGGTACTTAAACTTTTGCCAGAAACATTTTAAACATGAGTGTCTGTGCTTCTACTTTAGTAAAGGGTGTGTGTACTTTTGCCATCTCTAGTTGTCAATATGCTCATGTTTATATAGGCCTAATGTTGTATGAGCAACGTTTGCATATGTATAACCACCTAAGAGGAATTTGGGTGTCGCGAGTCTTCTTATTTTAGGGGTTGCGGGATTTAAAGATTGGGAATCCCTGTTTTAGATAACATCGGTAAATAGAAACAAGGTCATATTGTATGCAAATTGAAATTCAAGCATTGCAAAACAAACGTTTCACACAATACAGATTGCATTAAAATGTATTTCTGTTCATTGTTTTCTAAATGTTTCGCTTTTGACATTAATTTTCGAAATTTACATAGGCAGAATACTTTGCAGAATATGCATTTTTATCATTTATTTTATGGAACTTTCAATACAGTAAATAATATTAAAATCACTCTTTTATACCTGGATACACAGTGAAATGAACCAAAATGTATTATTAATTTAATGATCATGATGCAGATTTTTTAGGTGCTATCATTTTTACAATTTTATTGAATAAAAAAAATCAAATATGGTAACTTCATTGACCTTGATTTACTACTTAAAATTAGTGTTTTAAAATCATAGAAGTCTTCTAACCCTCAATAACTTTCCATGGTTTTGGTATTTTGTAGTATTTCAATGAGTGCCCAATAAAGGGTCAATTTAGCATGGTATTTTCGTCAAAATAGCTTATATTCTGTACAAATTATATTCCAGTTTGTGTACAATCTCAGAAACAAAGTTACGCAAGCTGTCACTGGGGTGGTTTCTTTTCAAAAGTTGTACAAGTTGTTCATTTGTACTTAAAGGGTCGATATTGGTACCTCAAAAGTATGTATTAGTACCTTAAATTTTTAAAGGAACGTTTTTGTATTTTTTAGGTATTAATATGTACCCTTGATGTATTAATATGGACCTTGTTGGTTCAAATATTTACCTTTTGAAAAGGTACCACCCCAGTGATAGCTCGCATACCTTTATTTCTGAGAATGTAGCAAAGCATTGGCAGAGCCTAGAATAGCACAGGCTGACTGGACAGGAAGCTTATATATCAGTTACAGTCTCCTCTCCGGTGAACGAATCAGACATTAATAAGAAATAAAAAATAGCTACACACCTTAAAGCACACTTTTTTGTTTTGCTCTGGAAGTGCATTTCAAATTATAGCACATTTAGATTGTGTTCAATGCAAATTTGAGGAAATTACATGAGAACGAACCAATCAGACAAAAGCACTAGCCACAAATAAATACCACAGATAGTAAACAAAAACAATTAAAATATTGGATTTTTAGGTAAATCATACTTACAGACATAAATACTAGACTGTTAAAACTAGAGAAATACAGGGAGACGTCATATCACTAAACATAAAGAGCTATGGAAATGAATTTAAAACAAGAGGAGTACTGATATTGCCTCTCGTTTTGAACACACACGCACACACAAAAAGAGCTGTCATTTCGTTCCAACAGACGGGGTTCACCTGTCTCTTCCAGCGCTTCTTTCACACAAACATATTCACAGAGAATGTACAATGTTGAGCTCTCGCACTTGCTGCTGGATTCCAGGAGTTTCTGTTGAATATGGGAAGATGTGTGAACAGACAAATAGTCTCATTATACATTTAAATAACAAACATACACTTACCGGCCACTTTATTAGGTACACCTTACTAGTACCAGGTTGGACCCACATTTGCTTTCATAACTGCCTTGTTCCTTTGTGGCATAGATTCAACAATACCGGAAACATTCCTCAGAAATTTTGGTCCATGTTGACATGATAGCATCATACCGTTGCTGCAGATTTGTCAGCTGCACGTCCATGATGCGAATATCTCATTCTAACACATCCCAAAGGTGCTCTATTAAATTGAGAACTGGGGAGTGTGGAGGCCATTTGAGTACAGTGAACTCATTGTCATGTTCAAGATACCAGTCTCAGATAATTCACGCTTTATGACATGGCTATTTATATCCTGCTGGAAGTAGCCATCAGAAGATGGGTACACTGTGGTCATAAAGGGATGGACATGGTCAGCAACAATACTCAAGTAGGCTGTGGCGTTGATACGATGCTTTATTGGTACTAACAGGACCAAAATATGCCAAGAAAATATCCACCACACCATTACACCACCACCACAAGCATGAACCGTTGATACAAGGCAGGATGGATCCATGCTTTCATGCTGTTGACGCCAAATTCTGACTCTACCATCCGAATGTAGCAGCAGAAATCAAGACTCATCAGACCAGACAATGTTTTTCCAATCTATTTGTTTCTCCATACTATGGTCCAATTATGGTGTGCGAATTGTAGCCTCAGTTCCCTGTTTTTAGCTGACAGAAGTGGAACCTGGTGTGGTCTTCCGCTGCTGTAGACCATCCGCCTCAAGATTTGACGTGTTGTGTGTTCAGAGATGCTCTTCTGGAGACCTCGGTTGTAACGATTGGTTATTTGAGTTACTATTGCCTTTCTATCAGCTTGAACCAGTCTGGCCCTTCTCCTCTGACCTCTGGCATCAAGACATTTTTGCCCACAGAACTGCCGCTTACTGGATATTTTCTCTTTTTTGGACCATTTTCTGTAAATCCTAAAGATAGTTGTGCGTGAAAATCCCAGTAGATCATTTGTTTCTGAAATACTCAGACCAGCCCGTCTGGCACCAACAACAATGTCACATTCAAAGTCACTTAAATCAGCTTTCTTCTCCATTCTGATGCTCAGTTTGAACTGCAGCAGATCGTCTTGACCATGTCTACATGCAAAAATGCACTGAGGTTCTGCCATGTGATTGGTTGATAAAAAATTTACGTTAAATAGCAGTTGGACTGGTGTACCTAATAAAGTGGCCGGCGAGAGCATTTTTTTTTTAATAATGGAGAGACAATGATTTTATGCAATTTTTAGTTGCAGTAAATGAGTATTATCTCACCATCGCTCAGGTGAGTCCTTTGTGTCCACTGTGAGGATATGTCTGCTCAAAGGCTGCGCGGTGTCTGGTGTGTCCTGTTCTTCTCCTATAGGCACTAATTTCTCCTCGCTATCTGGTGAAAAGCTGTCTGTGTCAGGGTCGTACTCATACGAATAGTAAGAAACCTCAGCCACAGAGCCTGGCTCCTCTCCTCCTGCAAAAAAGGGGGTCAATCATGTTGGAGGTCAGTTTTAATGTAGACATATGCATGATTCGCTTCATAAATATAGATATAAATCAGTACTAAAGGAAAGCTAGTGTTTAATGATGACTATGGTGGCCTACTTATATATTGAATTACTTGAAATATGGTGATGGTGTCCTGCAAGTGTATGTTTTTGGTCCACTTTTTTGTACGTTTTTGCTATTGTATTAAATAGGACTGCACAATATATTATTTCAGCATCAATATCACATTGTTATCATTCGCAATAGTCACATCGCGAACATATGCAATGTTGAGTCTGGATTATAAGTTATCATTTCACAGGTGTTTTTGGAGACTTGTTTGTGACCATGTGAGGTTTTTAAGAGCATTCAGGCCTAAGAAATTGTACCGTTTGTAACTTTGACAAATTAATAACGACTGAATTGTTTATACAACGAAGACTATCCAGTATTGTTTTATATATTGTTTATTCAATATCTCTATACCTGAATACAGTTTGACTCATGGGAAAACTATCAAACGCTGTTTATTTAATTGGTATCCTTTCCTTTAATTAGCTATGCTTGTAGATTTGTTTCTTGTATTTTATGCATGTATACTCCCCAACAGAATCATCCCATTCAATTCTTGAGTTCCTTCAAATTTCTTCCAAATATTTATTCAACTCATCTAGTGAAATTGTATTCATATCGGATTATATATCGCAGAATAAAAAAATATTCCAGTGTTAGATTTTCTAACATCATGCAGCCCTAGTATTAAATAGTTTTAAAATACTACAGTTAGCAAATGTAACTACTTGAGGAAAAAAAAAATAATTTATGTGCATAATGGCCTGTAGGGGGAGTTCCTTGCTTATATAATCCAGAAACGCTACCTGACTCCATTAGTCAAGTGTTTAAATGTATCTCAAATGTTAGGAATTCACAGCTTGGATGTTTTAACTAATTTATCTTTCCACAGAGAATGTTTGCAGGGCTTCAATGTAGAAATGTCCATAAATGAGATGCTTAAAATAAAATCCCAGCTTATGGGCTTTTGTCAACACAGCTGCTCAGCAGCACTTAATCATGAAGGATAATAAATGCCTTATTCCCACTCTGAGTTTATACCTGGAATTGATGGGGCTTCTTATTTCCCATGTTATCCTGCAACATGTATACATCATACATCAAATTAAGGTAATAGATAAGTAGCATATTCATTCATTCATTTTTCTTTGACAGTCCGTTATTTATCAGGGATTGCCACAGTGGAATGAACCGCCAATTATTCCAGCATATGTTTTACACAGTGGATCCTCTTCCAGCCGCAACCCATTACTGGGAAACACCTACACACTTTCGCACTCATATACTAAGTTCAATTTAGTTTTATCCAATTCACCTATAGCACATGTCTTTGGACTGTGGGGAAAACCAGATCAACCGTAGGAAACTCACGCAAACACGGACAGAACATGTAAACTCCCCACAGAAATGCCAACTGGCCCAGCCAGGACTCGAACCAGCAATATTTTTGCTGTGAGGCGACAGTGCTAACAACTGAACCACCATGTCACCTTAAGTAGAATAAATGTCAATTATTTGAAATTTATGTGCGTATTTTGAAATATTTGTTCAGCTAGAACATTCTGCTTTGAAAAAACATTGTTGATCAAGGAGCAAAGCTAAACCTGTGACTTGGAAATGCTAAATTTCCGCTATGCGGGTAATGTGGCTTAAAAAGTCGAGTTTCCCAAAACAGATTTGCAAATGGCACCTCAGCCATTAAGAGCTGCAAACAAAATTCGTAATTATCTCAAGCATAAAAAGAACTGTGAATTCCCACAAACATTTAAACAGGTGGCACCTAGGCACAGGAAAAAAGAAAATAAAAGCGGGCCAAAACCATAACCTTGAGAAACCCCAACAACCACAGCCCTATAGGCACATTTTCTCAGCCCAAACACAACACAGGACAAGTCTTAACAACTCTGCAAAACACAGAGTCTTCTCTAATCAGTCTGGGAGTTTTCCAGAGGACACATACGCACATACCTACAATACACTCACACACACCTAGCTGAATGCGCATGTGATATTATGAGCACTTCCAACTTGCCTTAAGTGCTAATTTTGCTACTTAATGGGTTGTAATGTTTTTCCTTATCAAATTACCTTCATTGTAATGAGCTTAAAGCCTAAGGTATACTTCAGTTGTTGTTTTTTTATAAGCACAGCCGAACATAGCCTTTCAAAGTATACACCAATTGATAGTGTACACACACACACACACACACACACACACACACAGACACACAAAACAATTAGTGCATATTGTGCTAATGACAAAATTTGCTGTATCTATATCTAGCTAAATATACTACAGTAATATCTCGCAACCAGTGGACACAGCAGGTAAGATTTCAGATATAAATATTTAAGATCCAAATTAAGCTAACTTTTCCTCACATTTAATGGTGTTTCAGAGGGTGCGAGGTAAGAGACAAGAGACTGGGATGCTAATTATCAGAGCATTAATGTAGTCTGGGCTAATATGCAGGCCTGTGCATGCATACGCTTCTTTGCAAGTAGCTTCTGATCCTGATCGCTGAACTCTTCAACACCTGCCTGTGTGTGGCACACGCTCACGCCTGCAGGGCACTGATGCAGATGTGTTTAAAGAAAAGGAAAAGAGAGGATGATACCTGCAGGAATGAGTATAGGTTCCTGCTCTGGTTCTTCTCCTGTCGCACGCTCTCGTTCTTCTACAGCTACTACCCCCGCTGTAGGATGACAATAGAAAAGTCATTTTAAAAATGCATCCTAGAGCACATTTGCACAAAGAGTCTTTTAATAAATTAGGTATGTTAACTGTTAGTAATAGAGTGTGTTTTTTAAAACTGGGAATGGTACGTAAAATGTTTAATAATGTGGTTCCTAGTTATTTGATGAACTATTTTCAAATGGTGAGGCAACAGCATTCATACAGTATTAGGGGTTGGGATTTTAATATTTGATTATTTAAATTTAGAAGTTTAGTGGGGAAAAATATGTTTTTATATACAAGTGCAATCATGTGGAACAAACTACCAAAATCAATCAAGGAAATAAAAGATTTAAGGTTGTTCAAAAAAGCTATCAAAAGATGGTTGTTTGATGAGGATAATTAGTTTGCATGGTGGACGAGGATGTTTTAATTTATATGTTACTTGAGTATGAATAGGGATGCGGCTGGAAGGCCATTAGCTGTGTAGAAAATGTGCTGGATAAGTTGACTGTTCGTACCACTGTGGCGACTGTTTGTTTTATGCATCATTGGTATTTTGAAGCCATACATTGTTTTTATTTAACAGAGGACCACAATGGAAATAAGCCCAGGGCTTTAATGTGTTTTTATCCTCGAAAGTTTTTTTTTAACAAAGTGTATGGAACACTTTTTGTACAGTTTGTCTAAAATCTGTCAAATAAAATTCAATTCAATTCAATTCAATACACACATGAACAAGTCAAAAAAATAAATTCTACGTAATTCCTGAGGGAAGAAACAAATATATGAATTGCTCAGTGTTTCATATCTGGTTTCTCAGTCTAGTACAATTTTTGGTATATTTTTATCTGAGACTACTTAGACACACAAGACATTAAGGTTAGATAAGGTTAGGTTGGCAGCATCTAAGGACAATGTTATTTTGAGATCCAATGACGATGTGAAATGACGTTGATATTTGGTTGATTTTAGGTTGTGTTGGAAAGTGACCAAAATCTAACGTCGAGCCAACATCCTAAACCAATGTCAAATATAATGTCAAATATTGACATAAAATGCTGACATTTATTTGTCGAGTATGGCAACCAAAATCCAACGTCTGATAGACATCATAGTTGTAACGTCCACACAACATCAAGTTGTAACATCATTAGACGTTGATATTTTGTTGTTTTTAGGTTGTTTTGAGAAAGTAACGAAAATGTAACGTCTGTCTGACGTTTGACATTCACATCAACCTGACCTTCTGGTGTCAATCTGATTTTCATTTCCAAACAAAATGCAACATCCCATGACGTTGGGGTAAACCATGTAAATCTGACGTTATGTTGACGCCCTGTGACTGCTGGGTAGCTACCTGTATGTTTTCTGTATGTTTTTGTTAGAATGTAGCATAAAAAATGCTTAATGGAAATACTAAGATGCATGTAAATTAAAAAAATGCACATGCAAAACTATTTATTCTTTAAAAGTATATATTATAGGATGCACATCAAACAAAGTAATGTGGTTTTGTTGGGAAGGTATTACTGGACAAACCATATTGTAAAATATCTCTAAAGTTATTTTGATCATATTAAAATCCCTCAGCCAAAGTCTGTCATCAAAGTGGTTCGGTATTATTAACTCCAAGAATTGTATTGAGTGGTTTGCTCCAAAAGAGTGGTCTCGTTCCTCCACTATGTACTTATTGCAGTTTGTCTTCATCTTCAGAGGCGAAAGTAATTTATTTTCCTACTGCAGCAAATTCCATTTTTCTTTCTGACATTTGCCGCAAGTTTATCAGGAAGGGCCAATTTTGTTTTCTTTGACTCATTGTATGGAAATGGTGCTTTATTCACAAAGGTTTTTTGCAACGTTACAGTTTTGAGCAGAAGTTTGATTCATATCTTTGGATGGAAAGCACGTCATGATTTTGCCATGTACGATGCGATCCTGGATTAACATCTATGTTGATCCTGCAACATCATTTGTGTTTGAAAATGCAATCCATACCTAATCTCTACCCCTAATCAACCATACCTGTACATTACTCCCAATATCAGAGGGGAACAATAGTTTGATAACAATCATGTAGAGGTGCATAAAGCTAGCCATAAGCCTAACCTCAACAAGCAGTAAACGTATCCCTTAATTCTGATTGGCTGATTGGAATGTTATTCCAGGATCAACATAGATGTTAATCCAGGAGCATGTCCTACTTATTGAAATCAGGTTGGTGGGATGAAAACATGGCTAATGACACTTTTTTTGTAATACACAGAAGAAAATGTATGATAATTTGGTATTGATTCTTTGAAACAGACAATTTGAATTGATTTGTAAAATTAAATTACACCAAGAGGCATTCATATTTCTCAAATCAATCCTTTGAGGCAACAAATAATACAAATATTCCCAATGTTCTCAATTCTCAACAACATTAGCACAGAATTCCCATGTAACATTTTGTGTTCCCCTCTTGATGGCAGTCCTCTGTAAAACAAGAAAGCCCTTTTGTTATTAGTCTGCGCGTCGGAAAGGAATGTGACAGGATTTTTCTAACCCTCTGGCCACCCCTTGCTTTTCTCTGTCAAAGGGCTATGGACAAAAGCGCTCTGTCATTTGGGGAGCCCTGTAATACACCATATACACTGGTGCATGAGCGTATGTATGTTTATATTATCTGCAACTGCGACACCTGAACAGCTGTTCTTCCCAAAGCAGGTACACACAACTCAGTCTTTCAGGGGTTTGATTCCTCAAATCAGGCCTGTCTGAACATGAATAATTGCAAAGTACTGAAAACACTTTGATTCTCTTTGATGCTCCAGTGAATGAGGCTTTAATCTCAGCTTCGGTATAAAAAAAGGAACAGGATGTCAAGTGGCAAGATGCAAATCTCGACTAGACACCAAAATGATGCAGTAGTTCAAATCAGGGACCGGATCGTCAAACCTGCTCTTTTATTATTTTAAAATTTAAGAATAACAGAGCAACAACACTTTTTTTTAAACCCTGGATAATATGAGCAAGGTTCATGAAAAGCAACATTTTGATAACTAAAAGCTGAGCAAAATCACATTCATTGAAAAAACCTTGATTGAATTCAGAATTATAGTCAATATAGATTGAGTCTAACTACAATTCCTAAGCTATTTATTTTGTGTGTTCTGCACTTTAATTCAGCAACATTATGCAGTTTTGAACACTGAATGTTTGATCATGTTAGACCACATGTGATTATTTGTTGGCGCCGCTACCATATTATGGTAAAAATATGGATTGACAAAAAATGGTCAGTCGTAGGAAAAAGAGTTAAGAATGATCCAAAGCCAAAACATTTTAAATAAACTACTTAAAAACTATTCATAAAAAAGATCAAAGAATCACCAAAGGTCAGCTATGTTGAGTGCAAATGAATGGAACAGACCACAACATCTTGGGACAAGGTCTTTCAAAATAGCTATTTAAAACCCAGGTGCAATTCTAATGGCAATTTAGTGTAAAAAGACAACTGTGAGGTCATTTACATTGACTCTCCAGCAAGAACCACTGCACATTAGATGATATCTTTAATTTTTTTCTTTACAAAAAAAAAAAAAAAAAAAACCTTCTCAAGAAAATATATGCAATTTTAAATCATTGTCCTTACAGTAGTAACAAGACTTCTTAGAATTTGTCTTAAGACATTTCTTGTAAATTCTGCCCACAGGTCAGAGGTTGTTTGGGGTGAAACTTCTGTAGTTTTTTCCTCAGATGCCTATGTCTGTGATTATCTGAAAGTCCTGCTCATGAGCCTCTTAAAAGGAAGCAAAAATACATGTCTCTAATTATGCAACAAGGATGAATTCATCCAAAAGTGTTTGGGGAGGGTAGCACCTGGTTCAAGTTCACATGGCATAAATCTTAGTGAAAACGAGTTTAGTAATGAAACAGGTTTGCAAAGCTTAGGTCTTTTAACTTGTTAGAAAGAGTGGGGGTTTCTGTTTATGGAGAAACATCTAGGTTAGGGATCTCCAATCCTGCTTCAGGAAAACTACAATCCTGCAGCCTTCAGGTGATATACATCTGCCGGTTATTTACAAGTTAAACCTTAAAGGTTCAAAAAACCTTTTGTACTTTTTTTGAGATTTTGACAGATTTGTGTGTGTTAAGTATAACTTAAGACAATGTTAGCACCTGTTAACTTTAATTGTGGGGAAAACTAGATAATTTTGAGCTTTTGTCAGCTAATTTCATCTTCCGGGTTTAAAATGATTTTTGTGGCTGGATCAAAATCAATGACGTAGCACAACAAGTATTCATAGCTGAGTATTCTTATCCTATGAGAAGAGCCTGCTTCTCAATTATTCATGACAGCGTGTGCTTTTCGAAGGCAAGACAGACCTGCCAGTGCCAAGCTGTGTGACCCTATGTTGATGACTGGGTGAGACCGCGTCCACGGACCCACGGCACACAGTATTTAGCCGTTCATGAAGGGTTGTATTAGTTTGTTTCCATAATCCACAGGGTTTGTTGCATGTCAGGGCCGATACAGCAAAGCTGTGTGTGTGCTGCAAGCATTTTTGTCGGGAGAGCAGTAGGAGAATTGGAGAATGACTGACTTTGTCTTTTATCAGTTCAGTTCGTTCACATTTAGACACATCGCCATGCTGCTGTGATCGCCTAAATCCTCTAGATAACCAGCAGGGCTAATGGTTGAAATAGGCAGGGCAAGAGAACTGCAGCGCTAAGTCTGCATTCAGACCTGGAGATTGAGGAAGAAAGTCCTCATTTATAGTGTTTAAATAAACACAATTATCTTTATATATGAACAACAAATGTAGCAGTGCATTAAATTACTGTTTATTTCTTTGCATTTTAACTTTGTAAACTATAAAATTATGGGTCTCCTCAACAGTTGTTCGCTCCCCTCCTTCTCCCCTGCTCTGCTGGACACGCCCACTCTTGCCACCGATTGCAGAGCTCCACACTCATTCTCGTACATTTTTTGAAAAAATTCTGAGGTAGACTTGATCTGAAAGTGGGGGGTTTCATGGCACTTTAATTAGCTGGTCGAGGTTTGTTTGATCTAATAAAAAGGGTGAAATTTGCAGGACATTAGCCTCAGGCATCATAAATAGTGGAAAAGGAGGACATATTACATAAGGCCCAGAGGCTTGGTGGGATCCACAGTGAAGTTTTGGGTTTGTCTGAAATGCCAGAAGAATCCTAAATGTAAATTTTAAAATGCAAAACCAAACACAAAATTTGCTGACAGACATTCCAAGAATGCAATCTTTATTGAGGGGGATCCCTGGAATTTAAACTTTATTGAGGGGGACTTGTGCGAAATGGTGGTTAAGTGGTTAGTATGGTTGCCTCACAGCAAAAGGCTGCTGGTTCGAGTCTCGACTGGACAAGGAGGCCTCTCTGAGTGGAGTTTGCATGTTCTCCCCATGTGTGCATATGCCCTGGTTTCCCCCACATTTTAAAGACATGTGTTATAGGGGAATTGGATAAACTGAATTGTCTGTAGTGTGTGAGTGTTGTGAGTCCAGCACTGAGGGTTGTACTCTCAGGACTAGATTGTGGCAAGAAGGATATATTCCCTAATAAAGCTAAGCTGAATAAGACAAAGGAAAGTGAGTGAGTCTTCAGGAACTTGATCTTTACCAGTGTGGCCCAGAGTGAAACTCTGTGCGTAGACCTCACAACTCCTAGCTATGCCACTCTCAAGAAGCAGGATTGGTTAATCAACCTGGTCTAGGCCAGAAGTTTCTTCGAGCTCCACCAACAATGCCCATTTTGGATGTCTCTTAGATACTCATTTCAGGTCTTGAAGGCTCACGACTCTTGTAACTCTAGAACATTGAGCACTACGGGTCTAACTTCTAGGCAATAAATATTTTCTGGCAACTTACTCTGTGGGCAGTGGCTGAAAGGCATCTGTTCAATCCGTGTGCTGTTTCTGCAAGCAGACACTTCCATCTGACACTGGTTCTGGTAGATTTGGCCATCTGAACCACACACTGGCTCGCCATCATAGCCGCAGTCACGATAACAGGTACATCGCTCATAGTGTTCCTCTTCTGGACAGTCAAAAATGTTGTTGCACTGGCTGCCTTGCACAAAGCCTGGGAGTGACAGAGCAATAAAAGTATGTGATAATAAAGCAGATACACTATTAATATTAAGCAGATATAATGAAGACAAAGATATACTGACCTGTCCAATGATTGCGGGAACTTTCCACTTCATTACATGTGGTGCCATCGCAAAGTTCTCGTGCTAGAGGACTGCTCTCACTCACATTATAGAAACGAGTGGCTTCAAATGCTGTCACAAAAATATTTGATGTAAGTTAAAGTGAAAACTTAATATTTCAGGACTTGGACTTTGGTTGACACAATATCAAGTCCCAGCTCACAGTCCTTCTCTAGTTTAATTTCCTGTTTGCCCCTATGAAAATTAACCATGGCTTTACTACAAAAAAACGACAAGTATTTTTTTGGTAGTTATACCATGGTAACCACAAATAAACTATGGTTTGCCTTACAATAACCATAGTTCAACCATGGTATTTTCAGTAAAACTGTGGTTAGGAAATTGGAAATCAATATACTATAAAACATGATTATTACACTTTTTATAATAGCGTCCTCCTACTCTCCTAACTAAATAAAGGCAAATAAGGTCCAAAACATACAAAAAGAATCACTCATTAGAGTCATTTGCTCAAAAACCAAACTGATCTTCCATCTGTTTGTTATTGTGTGTAACCACGATGGACAATAGAGAAAATGTGTTGTGTCCATGACTTTGAAAACAAAAGAACTTGTCATGAGTAATACTGTCTTAATGTTCACTTGGAAACCCCCTAAGGGTCAGGTATTTGTTAGGATTAGCCAAATACTGAATTTAAAAAGATAATGCTAGCCTATGATGAAAAGTTCAAAAGCTTTACCATCTAGAACAGGGGTGTCCAAACTCGACCCAGGAGGGCCGGTGTCCTGGAGAGTTTAGCTCCAACCCTAATCAAACACACCTGAACCAGCTAATCAAGCTCTAACTAGTTATAGTAGAAAATTCATGGCAGGTGTGTTAAAGCAAATTGGAGCTAAACTCAGCAGGACACTGGCCCTCCAGGACCTAGTTTGGATCTAGAACATAGGTCTCAAATTCAATTCCTGGTGGGCCGCAGTTCTGCACAGTTTTGCTCCAGCCCTATCAAGCACAGCTGATCCAAATAATTGAGGTGTTCAAAAGAGTCATGAACACCTTCATTAGTTGGATCATCTGTGTTTGATCAGGGTCGGAGCAAAACTGTGCAGAACTGGGGCCCTCCAGGAATCAATCTTGATACCTATGATCTAGAACAATCGTCTCAAACTCAATACCTTGAGGGCCGCAGCTCTGCATAGTTTAGCTCCAACCACCTCTAACTTACATCTGCTTAATAGTCTTGAGTAGTCTTAAACACTTTGATTAGTTGGATCAGCTGTGTTTGATTAAGGTTGGAGCAAAACTGTGCAGAGCTGCGGCCCTCCAGGAATTGAGTTTGAGACCTATGATCTAGAATGAGCTTTTGTATGGAGGTGTAGGAACCCACCTGGTTCATAATAATCATAGACTTTCACTGGCACTGGAGCTGTCTTTCCCACAATATACTCTCTTACAGCATTGAAGGCCACACAGGTCATGCACTGACTGGGGATCTGTGGATGAGACAAGACCTAAGCACACTTTACAATGACAATTCTTTCAAGAGTTCACACTTAGCTAATGATTGATTATAAAGCTTGTTTGGCATGCTGTCCTGGGAGAGAGCCCTGAGCTCATAAGATCCTCGAGCCTGGGGCTCCCTCCCATTTGCAGGGCGAGAGGGGAGTTTGAGCTTAGGTAGGTCTCGAGAACTCCCCTGCTTGTTTATGGCAAATGGCAGATTAGGGATTGCTATGGAGAGATATATTGCAGATTAAGGGCTTCTATGGTGTCGATTTGTTTTGGTCAATTTACCTATGTTGCATGTCTTTGGACTGTGGGAGGAAACCGGAGAACCCAAGGGAAACCCACACAAGCAAAGGAAGAACATGTAAACTCCACACAGAAATTTCAACTGGGCAGGTAAAGACTTAAACTAGTGACATTCTTGCTGTGAGGCAACAGTGCTAAACACTGGGCCACCCTGCCACCCTGTCAAGGAAAATGGGAGGAATAGGGGTGGAAGGGGGGATTCTTCAAGACAAAGGTGACTAAGGTAAGACGCTCTGGTTGTTTATTTTGAGTTAGGAATCATCTGATTAATGAATTATGCATAAGCTAATGCAGGACAAGCTGCGGTCAGTCATAAGCATGCAATCCTCTCGAAAATAGTTTATAATTAAACTTCACTTAATATGCTACATTGACAAAACACCTCAAGCATTTTAACATATAGTTGTCATATTGTGTAAATCTTGACACTAGCACTACACCAAGCTGTTGTTATCCAACATTAACTCACCTCATCAAAGTAGAAGAGAACCTTTCGTCCATCTACTTCGTACCTCTTCAGCCCCACTCGCTTATCCAGCAAGAGCTGGGAATAAAATTATTTAGAAGGATGATAATATGCAGTACTGTAAACAATTCAAACTTTAATACAAAAGCTAACATGTATTAAAACAAAAGGTTCATCATTACTACATGAAAAATACCTTTGTTATACATTTTCTAGCAAACCTGACAATTAATTAGGCTACTGTAACTAAAGATATAAACCAATATATTTTTTTAAATAAGCTAATATATAGCAAGGTATGTTAAATGCAGTAAAAGTGGAAAACCTGCTTCAAAAACCCTTTCTATATGTAAAAGTGGTTTAAATAAAATCTACCAAACATCTGATTGGTTCATTTGAGGTTCAGGTCAGACTATTTAATAGAAGAGCGAGTGCTAGCTGTAATGTTAACTATAGAATACCAATGCACATTACCACTGCACATTTGTGTAGAGTTGAACTACAAAGAGGGACCATCTTTGTATCTTAATTCTTACATTTAGGCTGTGCAATCGTTTATGCCCTCGACCTCTAACTTCCCTCTGTCTTGTTTCCTCAAATTTACCTCATTGATTACATCACACAAGTGTCCACTACTTGCAGAACACCTAAGTGAGTTTAAATGGAATGCCCTAAACCCATGAGCATTTTGCAACTATGCTGTTGTGACCTCACAATTGCCTTGGATTCTGGGACATGTAGGTTTTGGAGTGGACACATGAAGCCGACTCACTCCCTCTGTCAAAATCGAGGGATCAAGGGTAGATCCATGCAAACTTTCATCATTCACTTGATGAAGTGGAACGGACTTCAAAATAGTGTTAGGGATTTCCCTGAGGGGAAAAGGGAAGGGATGTTTGCAAGTGCGTATCTAAAAGTGAAATGAAACACAGCCTGAGTATCTCTTACCCTTCCTCCCGTTAAGCATTTCAAAATATCATATTTAGTTTGGGCCCATTTAGCATTGTAACATAGTTTATCTTATGCCTGTGTGAGTGAGAAAGAGAAAGGTGGCGAGCACTCGGACACGGTTTATGAGAGGCCCAGTGTGAGCTGGCGCCGCAAGGACAAATTTGAACATAAACACACACACACACACACACACACACACACAAAAATGCACAGTATGACTGTAGTTGAATAAATGACCAATAGTGATTTGATTTGTCCAAAATCCACAGCAGAGAGCAGAAAACGCCTCGCTTGTTAGCAATGCCAGAAGAAGAAAAAAAATCTAAAAAAAAACAACTCGTTGCTTCAGGGACCAAAGTTTGTTGTCGTAATTGCAACATTTACAGCCTTACGCGTTAATAACACTGCTGACTTCACCATTCATTGTAAAAAATATTGATTTTCACTGTGGAATATATGAGAAGCAAACATTCTTCCAAGCATGTCCTCCCCCTTACTATAAATTAAAACAATGAGACATGACGATGTAAGCAATCTCACTTCCCATAGCGAAACAAGGAATGTGAACAGCCGGGGTCGTGTAATAAACATGGAGCCAGCCAGAGGTGGCCGTGTAAAGCCAGCTTGTTACTGGCTAATGGCACTAATGAGACCCGTTCCACCACAGTGAGCTTCGGAGTCCGTTCGCGTTATATGGTCCCCAAGGTAGCATTGGTTTACAAGCATGGAGGACATGAGACCTGGGACCTATAACATGACTAATGAGGGACTATCATTTGACTGGGGACAATGAAAGTGACCTAAACCAACCTCCATTTACACATAATATACCCCCAGCTGGAGAAAAAAAATAGGGCTTTTTGACCCCAACCCGCCCTAAAAGAATTCCTGTTCCAGGCTGCTGCTATGGATATTACAGCCAATATGAATGAGTATTATTTTGCTTATGTTTATGTTTATATTTGTGTTCGTGAGAGAATGAAAGAGACTGATAAATTCCACGCCTGCTTCCTTTGAAATAGCCTCCAGATGTAATCTCTGTCCATCTGCCAGTAGGACACATGCAGAGAGAAAGAGGGAAAGAGCAAGACACTGTGTCCTAATACAGAGACACATTGTCAGTCTTGCTTTCTACAATAATGGGAAGTTCTAGAAGAGAGAACACACAAATAAAATAGAGCAACCTTACCCTCTCCAAACTCTCAATATCTGCACGGAAACCAGATAACAGAGGGACTTCTAGGACAGCCATGTTGGATGAACCAACATGTAGCCACCTGAGGGGGGAATCCAAAATCAGTCTAAGACTGTTCATCCATATTAAGAAAAGTGAAATAGAATCTATAAAATCCTTCAGTCTGTGTTTTTACCTGGTGCAGACCTCCAAAGTAACACGGTAGTCCAGGTGATCTTGGTGGCCTGCAGGGTCCTCGTCGTCCACAGGAGCCCTTCTTTTGCGAGTCAGCTCTGAGCGGTTGTCAGCACGGGAACGTGTGCGAGGAGATATGTGTCGTGAGGATGGCAAGATGTGTTGCTCCTGCCTTGGTTCCTTAAGGTCAACTTTCAACTGAAAAGCTGGTTTGGCCACAGGATCGGGTACATTGTAGGATACATCAATCTGGAGGATGGAGAAAAGAATATGATCAGTACCCTGAGGTCAGAACACACTGGTTTTGTCTCACAATTTACATGGAAATTAAGTGCTGAGGTATGACATATTATCTGTTTAATTGGCAGTGATTTGTTTGACAGGTCAACTACAAAAACAAGAGTCAAATTCATGGCAGTCACATTTACACTTGCTACAAATACAAAATTCAGTTACTCGAAGGGAGGACCAAATCTTCCTTATGTAGATTTAGACCAAGCGGCAACCTCCCGCTCTCCCTCAGGAAGCCAATACGGAAGTTACTAAAACTGCATTTCATCCAAAATTCCGCTAGTCCTGGCCGCTCCTGGCTCCAAAATAGAGCAAATTTCAATTGAGCCCACTGTTAGAATGGCCAACTTTACAGCTGAAAAAAAGATGTTTACAGCCTTGTACAAAAAAGATTTTGGTTCATACAGCTAATATTACCCTTCATGACAACTGTGAGGGGGGTGGATTTTTTTATAACTCATCCGTTTCCTTTATATTAAGTTATATTAAGTTTGCATAATTAAGGGAGTGGCCACTTGAGTGACAGCTAGGTCTCGTTGGTCACCGTCACGTCACCACAGCTGAATCCTGAAGAGATAAGCCACTGATTACGGAATATTTATCGTATTTCTGTGTTGTTTTATGTGGCTTTACACAGTCAACTGCCTTTTGGACTTGTTTCCTACAATTATTAGATGGCATGGCATGTTGAGTGCACTTAATTGTGCTCACAAACCATTCACGTGGCCTCTGTTTCCCAGGTGAGTAAAGTTATATACTTATATACCATCTCTATACATGTATTTGTTTTATTTAAAATTTATCGTTTATATTTATATTTAGAGCTGTAATGCACTCCATAATCTGACGAATTGATGAGCTGTAGGCTCTAGAACCGTCATCTGAAGAAATCATACAGTGATATGCTGGATTTCATCAATAGTCTTACATTAACTAACACAGACTATATCTGAAATGTTTGGAAGTAATTCACGTTTTCCTCCTGTTGAAAAACGTCATAAGAACAATGTTTAGTGGCTCAATGTATTACAGCAGTGTTTTTACAAGTCTAAACACTTTATTGATATAGTATACAACCAAGCACAAGTGCTCAGAATACAAACGAGTCACAGGTGATAAAGTATTAAGCGTTCTCCCCAAAAAAAGTGTGTCTGAACCAGGTCCAAGCAAACTGTCTGCAGGTGTCTGTAGCTTCGCTCACTCTCCGCCTCTTTGCCATTGTTTAGTATCCCGCCGTGGGCGTGATGACCAGCGAACAAAATGACGACGGTTTGCCGCGCCAACTTGTGGCTTCTTTTGCGCTCTTTAGAAACCTATGGGTGACGTCACGGATACTACGTCCATATATTTTACAGTCTATGATTTAGACTCCATGGTTTATCTTGCAAATTCACAAGGCTGACCAACCAAAATAAGTTTGGTTTGAAATAAACGTTAGTCCTTTTTCACACTCACTAGCCACCCCATTAGGTACAACTTGCTAGTATTTGCTAGTACTTGCTAGTGCTATAGATTCAGCAAGGCCTTGTTTTTAATTTTTAATTCTCTAACTTTGATGAGCGCATATGTATTGTAGGCAGCTTCAGTTTTCTGTTCTTGGCTGGCTTGAATGGCGCTCAGCGTGCTCTTCCTCTGTTGCTCTAGCTAATTTTCTTTAAGGTTTGATATATACTTTATTTAAAGATAATCTAATGCAGACCTCAGTTGTAATATTTGATTCAGCGTTCTGTCTGGTCATTCTTCTTTGACCTCCACCATCAATAAGGCATTTTGTCCACAAAACTGCAGCTCTCTGGATGTTTTCTCTTTTTCAGTCAATTCTTTGCATACCCAAGAGATGGGCGTGCACAAAAATTTCAGTAGATCAGCAATTTCTAAAATATTCAGACTAGGGTTGGGTTGATAGATGGTGCCATCGTCCATCATTGATGGCCAATAGACATCACAATGCTGAGCCGGCATCGCAATCCTTCGCCACGCCCCTGTCACAGCAGCAACCCGCTCTCAAGAAATACAAACTTAGGCCCTGTTTACACTAATACGTTTGTCAAGGATGTACCGCTGGATCGTGTCTTACTATAGTTGGTAAATGTGATATTTAATTAATCTTGTCTCTATCTAGCGACTCTGTATTTTGAATCTATTAGGTAACGTGATACAGCGTCAGTACACTGCTTCAATCTTTTGCTTTATGCTTGTACTTAGTAATTTTAGTGAAAACCTCAGATACTGTTGGTTGGTTCCTGTTGGTTGTGCACCTTTTTTACCAATCAAGTTTGTCGACACGATTATTACGACACAGATCACTCTGTTTATACATGCCAGAGTCTGCGGAAAAAGTGATTGACCGGTAGTAATTTGTGTGTAACTTATCTTTATTTATTTATGATTTGGTTATGGGTAAAACAAAGACCATGCAGGTCAGGTAGTTGAAACATTAGGCTACAAATAATTAATTAGTTATGAATAAATTATTAGAATCCATCTCAATGTTTTACATTAGACATCATACGATGCCAAATTGTTCGACATCGCCCAACCCTAACTCAGACCAGCCTGTCTGACACCAACAACCAAACCACATTCAAAGCTACTTTTGTCACCAATCTCGGTTGGTTGGTCTGATTAGATATTTGTGTTAACAAGCTGTTGAACAGGTTAATGTGGCTAGATAGTGTAACCAAACCTTATTTAACAATGGCAGTTGTAATTTTTTTGCCCAAAATAGTGCAAAAGTTTGTAATATTTAGTGTGAGGAATTTTGCTGTGACTTTTTTTTTTGTGGACACTTAAAAGATTTAATTTTTTCCTCCATACAACCTGAGAACAGAACATTCTAGGTCAAGGTGCTAAGGCAGTCCTGGTTGTTTTTGTGGCCCAGAATGAGTCTATTGTTTCTGAGGGAATCTTACCAAAAAATGTGAATGTACCATCCTATCTAAAGGGTAGATTACAGGAGAAAGAACATACCCCTGGCATTCAACTGCTTAAGTTTTACCAGATCCTTCCATTTTAAGGATGGGAGGAATGTGAACATTAGTACAGAATTTCCCCTGGAAAGAGCGCTTGCTGTCGCCAAAGAAGGATTCACTTCTAGATGAGGAGGACGAAGAGAACAATCGTTTATCCATGGAGAGAATGTGGGATTCGGTTTGCCAGAAACCAACAGTACCTGCATTAGACAGCAGCCCTCTCCTTTAGCGCTGACAAACAGTCCTGTTGGAATGCTGGGTATCTGAACAAAGAGAGAGAGAATGCAAGACTTATCAATCAGTTTAACGGCGCAAGTATAAGCAAATACATTAACCGACTGGCCCCTGTCCAACATCCAAATTACACGCATTTAAACTGACACTGCTAATCACAAAATGGGGTGATGTGCCAAGCAGATGCTGAGAAGAGAGGCATATCAAGTTCAGGCCTTCACTAGAAATACCTCTCCGACAGCAGAATGTCGAGATGTCAATAGTGTTTGTTGCGGATTTTTACCACAGCTTTTTGTAGAATCTTCTTGTTGTCCCACTGAAGTTCAAAAGTTTCTTGAAAATCCAGATTAGTGGAAGCCAGAGATATAGTGAGATTTACTCCGCCCACATATGACAGGATCGCATATTCAGACAGAGCCTGCAATGCCACACAAGTGTCCTGTAGTTGAATAAAAAGAAAAGAAGCCCAGGTTTAATAGAGCAGTTCTACTTTACTGATACTATAATCAGGGTTCATGCACATTTTTACTACAAAAACTCCATGACTTTTCCAGGACTTTCAAGTCAATTTTCATGACCTAATGTTTAATGTAATGTCTACATATACTTGGTTAATTATAAGAAACGTTTACATTTATTATAGCATAACATAAAACATGCAATAGTTCAAATTATTTTTATATCTATGTAAAATAATTGATTCTTACACAGCACTAATAATGTGAGAGCATGTTTTGGCCGAGAAAAGAAGTAAAAACAACTAAACTCCATTCCAATATACAGATATTTGTCAAACTAATTTTAGATGAAGGTAATAGTTTATTAAAGTAGTAATAGTTAACAATAATTATAGTAATAGTAATATTAGTAAAACTACTTCTATTTTAAAGCTGCGATCACACTGCACTTTTCGCTCTAGACTTCCAATTATAGGCAAGCAAATGCGGCAGACCAGAAACACAAGCACATTATTTGCATTTCACTGCATTCGAAAGCTTAAGCTTGGTGAATTCTTTCCTGCGAAATCACATCAGGTGATTGCGTGAGACCAGTAGAAGATCATTTAAAATAATAAATCTAAAATATGGAGCAATAGCTTACTTTTATAAATATCTAATCATATTATTTAACCCCGACCCTTTTTGCAGCATTGTCCGACAGAATTTTGGAAGCACAAGTGTGACCACAGCTTAAGTCGCTTTGGGCAAAAATGCCTGCTAAATGTAAATGTAATTTCCAATACTTTTCCAAAACCTTGCAGGTTTTTCTGTTTTTCCAAAACTTTTCCAGGCCTGAAAAAATGCCATGTCAAAATTCCATGACTTTTCCAGGTTTCCCATTACTGTATGAACCCTATACTACTTGGTGTAACCACTACCCAGCATTATGATTGGTCATTTTAACTGGACTAAGTTTCAAGTGGGTCAGGACAAAAATAAGTAAAATATAACTATAATCCATTTTTACCATGATTTACTGAAGACTAAACTGTAAGATACAAAAATGTTTTTTAAACAAGAATCATTTGAGGACATTAAAAAAACATAAAAACAAAACACTTGTTGTCATTATAAATCTTTATACTTCAGCAAAATCCTTTAAACTTCTTGTCAAAATTTTTTGAATGCTTTACATTTAAATACATTTTAAGATAAAGACTCTTAATCTATTTCAATAAGCACAACTCCGATAAAGTGTGCCAGTTCAGTTTTTTTTTACTTAGTTTTTATTGATTTTTTAGGAACATATAACCAGTGGGAACAGACAAGCAAATAAAAATAATACATATATACATAAAAATACATAATATACATACTTATATAGGCAAATACATCCATTTCACACATGTATATCCATATACTGTACATACATGCATAAAAATATTAAATTAACCTCATCAAAATAAATATATAAATAAGTATAAAATAAAATATACTAAAAGGTTGCCAAACATATTTTCACAATGATACATAACCTCTAGAATTATGTAAATGTTTAATTATAAATAATTATATTCTCATTGAGGAGAAAGCCAGCCATTTACTCCATTTCTTTTCAAAGGTTTCTAATTGTAATCGAAGTGCATGTGTCATTTTTCCCATTTCCTTAACTTCTGCTATAATTTTGAACCATTCATCTTTAGTTGGTGGCTCTTCGTTATACCATTTCCAGGTTATAGCTTTTTTACTTGTTGCCAAAATCTTCTCAAATAGATATCTATCTTCCTTTTTAAGATTAATAGGAGTACCTCCCAGATAAAGTATGCCAGTTTAGTTTCAGGTAGTTATACACTAAATGATGATGGAACATTATTTTTATACATATTTTGATTTTCACAGAAGACATTAAAATGAAATTTTTACTGAACATTGATGGAACATTATTGAGTGAGGCTTGCATTACTTCCATCCTCATTACTGAATGGTGTTGGAACATTATAATTATACAATTTTGACGTTTTAATTTTCACAGAAGCATTAAACTGACGTTAAAATAGTCATTTTACTTTAATATGCATTTTATTTTCTATTTTTATAAAAAAAAATAATAATTTGGAAGCAGACACTGAAATATGACATCTGATCAGTACAAATTGTGCTTAATTATCATCTTAGAAATCAAATTATAGGACTTTCGGTTTAGCGTCCGCCATGTGAAGTCGCAAAGTCGGGAGCTCTGCAAACTAATTCTTAAAATTACTAAATACATAGTTATAGCCTACTTCAAGTTTATTGCTGCAGCTGCTAGCTTGTTTTGTTGACTATTTCTGAACTTTACGCCTCGAAGTCGAAAGCTCCGCGTCAGAAAAAGACATATTTGGCGAGCTCTAATGGGCCCGCAGTCGGCCAAAGATGAAACCAGCATGTTTGATGGGGCTTCAATAATGGCAGTGATCAAATCTTTGGAAGCCGGAATTCAACAAAAGTTTGACACGCACGCGGCTGAGTTCCGAAAAGAAATCAAATGATAGTTTTTTTTTTTTTTTTTGCAGTTATAGTCTTTTGGCAGTTAGCTTAAAAAGTACATCAATAACAAGCTATTGAACATGGCTGGGATGTCACGATACTGGAATTCAATACCAATTGGTACTGACATTTTAAAAATGAACATTTAAGCACTGTGGAGCACGTTTTAAAGCCATGATTCATTAGCGGGTGGCTCGTGTGTCAGCCTATAGACAAACCAGCTGATTGACTTGACTTTGAAACGCTCCAGTGTCCTTGTATCTGTGGTTACAATCAGTAAACAGCAGTGATTCAGTGAACTGATGACCTTCACGGCCAATCACGGTCTTTTCTGTTGAGCATGTGAACACAATGGCAAATCAGCGCTGTTTAAGAACGTGCTCCTCAGCTCTTAAATGCTTGTGGTAAATGGACGTTTTTAAAATTACAGTACCAATTGGTATCGAATTCCAGTATCGTGATACCCCTTGAACATAGTTGATTCGTGTTCAACTGTAAGCGTTTGATGGATAATGGAAAAATTGTACAAGCTGTAAGGAATTCATTGCATTGTGAAATGTTGCACATTTTAGCAAATGCAGTTGATTATATGTAGACAAACAAAACATCTGCATAAAATTCGTTCTACACACACTTCAAAAATCTAGAAAACCAAGGGCTGAAAAACAAAATATTTGTTTTTCTTACCTGTGTTGAGGAAAAACCACCCAGGGCGTTCCTTTGTTGTGACAACCATTTAACTACAGGAAGAGCTGAAGCCACATCACCCAGAAGTGTGTAGGTGAGTAGACCATAAGCTGTCATCTCAACTTCGGCTGACACAACTAATAAAGCAGAACATAGATTACTATCTTAATTACTGTTGGATAATCCAGTGGTCCTCAGCCCCTGGGCCGCAGATAGGTATTGGTCCATGGATCAATTGGTCTCACAAGAAATCATTAATTATTTCAGTTTTATTTATTATCTGAGTCTGAATGATCTTTTTGTTTTGAAAAGTCTTTTATTTAAAAAAAATACCATATTCTCTCGTTAAATTGGTCACTTGAGCACCCAAATTTTACCCACAGCCAGCAAACGAGTAAGAAACAGACGTCTTTGGAAAGTTTCTTTGCTTAGGGGAAAAAGCCCAATGAAGGACCCACAAACTGCCAAGGAATGGATCTGCTACCCATTTGTCAACAAATCAGGCAAATCCACCATGTCTGTGCAAGATCATCTGCTGGAGATTGCAAATGATGACCCCTTTTAGGGGTCGTTCGTATATCGCGTCTTTGTAGAGTTCACGCAGGTTCGTTATTTCTAATGGAGTGGCTCGCACCTTCCAAACGCACACAGTTGAATGAATACCGGGAGTGCACTACAAATCACGTGTCAAAAACTGACCAATCAGCTTCAGCTTGTATGGAATATACACACCCAAATACTGCAGTGCTTTGTAATTTTCTCCATAAATGAAACTTGTATCAGAGTGACAGCAATGTTTTGTCAGCTTGTCATGAGAAAATGGTTAATGGTCACCTAGCAAACTACCCCCACTCCACCCCCCCCCCCTGCCCTCCTCGATAAAATCATCAAGTGTTAATTGGTCTTCAGTGATAAAAAGGTTGGGGACCACTGGGTAATCAACTGACCGATTGATTGACAGATACCTGACTGGGAGAGGCCATCGCTAAATCCCATGAACGTGTCCTCATCAGTTTCTGTCCTGCCAGTAAGACTCCAATGAGTGAAACCATCTGAAAGGATGCGAGAATATTTAGTCAACAGCATGCTAAGCTTAACCATCTACTATCTTTTGATAAAAGTTGTTGAAGTACCTTGAGTAATGGCCATGTGATTAAGTCTTCGTAAAGCCAATGGAGCATAAGGACTGCGAAGTAAAGTGAGTGCATATGCTGATAGAGCGGTTGTATATGGGTCGTCAGCAGAGTAAGTGTTGCTCTCCAAAAATGCCTTCGCTTTAGCCACAGCAACATTTTCCTCCTGAATAAAAGCACCATTTAGAATAACCCATAAGCAGAGAAGAAAGGTCTTAGCATACTTGTAAAGGTGTATGAAATGACCTTAAGATTTGGCATATTTAACAGGTGTTTCTTAAGCTGAACTTACAAATACCCTCAGTACAAATCATTCCAATCCTTCAGCTTTTTCTCCCTAAGAAACATACAACTTATGTGCTAATGATCTTTCATCTGTTGAGCATCAGGGGACTGACTTTTATCTGTACCATATGTCCTTTTTCTCATGGAACCTGGACGTTAGCCCTGAGCAGCCATGCACGCTAATCTTCCCGGTATTCTTTTCATCAAGTTGATTTGAGAGAAACAGATCTTTGAAATGTCTCATTTTATCTGTAGTTCGAAGGCTACGATGCTGCACAATACCAAAGTGACACATCAGAGAGCAGGCGGGAAAAACCAACCAGGCTAACTTAAGGGAGAACTTTATTGGTAATGAGACATTAGATTGTACAAATGACTGAAGCGATTCAAATCAGAGCTGTCAAACAATTATACTATTAATTTCATCCTGCCGATCTCATCAGGTAAGGTCAGTTTGAATAAAACTTAAACTTGCATGCTAACATAAACTTTTACAACCTTAATATATCTACAGCATTTTAATGGAATTGTCAGATCTTGTTTAATTTTGAAGAAAGGAATGTATGCAGAGAGAAAATTTCTAAAGAATTCCATTGTCTCTGCATGTTCTTATCGTAAATCTTTACAATTAGACAGCAAGCTTCCATATTAGATTACCTATCACAAAGCTGAAAGAAATACTGTTGATTCCCTGCCAGGACATCCATCATCTTAAGAAGCAGCAATACCCTCTCAACACAGATCCCGGAAATTTGCACGAAAAAAAGTTGTCTATGAGACCTCACTGAGAGGCAGTTTAATGGGACACAGCATGAAAAAAATGTGGGAGATCTCTCACCTCTGTTGTAATTCCAGTTTCCATAAGAGCCACCACCACATACGCAGTCAAGGAGATCTTTCCATGAATCCCACCCTTAAAAGGAATTGGACAGAGCAACCTTCACCAGAGTGATGACAAATAACACCTCTATCCCAGCTTCCTCAGTTTGATGAGAGCTTGTAAACCTCAAAAGCTCTTGGCTTAAATAAGCGATGTTCTGAACTGTTTTTGAAATGGTTCTTTCATGATTTATAGGAAGCATTTGAAACAAGCGTAAACATTTCTTTGACTAAGCTATTCCTTTCGTGTCTTGGATAAACTGCTAACATATAGAATTCCTAGGTCAGTCATGCAGTATATCTTAGATATACTGCATAAGATCTAGAAAGATAATCCATTTATGTACTGTACCTGAAGGTCTTTGTTGAGTATTCGGCCCATTGCTGGGAATGATCCTTCATCCTTTTGATTGGATATCAGCCAGGATTTGGCAGCATGCAGTTCCTCTGGATCAATAAAGATGAAACCCCGTGACTGGGCAAATGATTTCAGTACGAATGCTGTCAACCTAGAAGTCCAAGAGGTGACATGTATCAACACTGACCACTTGAGTAGATTGTAGGCAATTTGAAAAGAATCTTGAAATGTTTTTCAGAAGATATAGCAATTGACACGGTCAAACAAACTGAAACTTTTGCTCTGCAAGTCAATGTAGAAACATATGGCGAACAAAGGAGATTTTCTTGGAGAATGTGAAATCATGTATGTTCCTGCATGCAAGAGTATTCAAAGTATGGAACTGCATAGATAAACTGAAACATCACAGCAAGGGTGAACCTTGACAGATTTTAGAAACAGCTAATGGAAATGCTGAGTGACTTTGCCTTGTAAATGTTTTCACCTCTGTGAGTCAACTGAACCAGTGCTCTACAAACATGCAAACCATGTGCTGATTTGTTTTAACTGCAACATGGCATGTCATGACGGCATTCCTGAAAGCGGCCAGATGATGATACAAGTGACTTAAAATAAAGGCCAATAAATAAACTATAAGGGAGTTTTTCAGCGACACAAGTTGTATGGATGTCAAAACAAACACCAAAACCAGAGAGTCCTTGCAGGCCTAGCCTTGAATGTTATATTCCTCAAGAGATGCCATAAGATTGGAGCATTAAGCCTGCAAGAATTGTTGTATTGTTAGGTAATACTGTCAACACTTTAACTGCCTGACCCAAGAGTAAAGTTTCTAGAAAATGTTTGAATGACATAAAGAGGAAACGAAGTGAAGGGTACACCACATGGTTCTACTAGTTGTGCTTGCATTTAGACATTAAGTAAGAAGTTTGCAAGGTGCATTTCTTACAATATATCACTTGTAAGAAGTCGCCTTACCTAATGCTGTGGAATGCTTGGAAATCTCTGCCAGGATTCTCAAGGCAAATAGGGTTCCTAAATGATCCTGAAACATCTGTGGTGAACCACTCCAAGCATGCAAAAACAAACTAAAACTAACCTTAAGTATATCAGTTTGCATGTGGTTTTAAGGCACCAGAAATTGTTGACATCAGAAATTTACTTGGATTGCATTAAACTGGGCTCCTTCCTCTCTAATAGCAATAACTGTTGACCCTATCAGCATATCACTCTCAGTATATCGAAAAGAGTAGCCAGTATACTTATTTATAAGTCTTCCTTTAGAATTTATTTGAAAAAAAACATTTTTAGGAGAACTACTATTTTATCTCCTTAAATTTTGCAGCAACCTAACAGGAGTTTGGAAGATTGCTGGGGGTTACTGAGGGATGCAGGGTAGATTACTGCCGCATGTGGCTCACATTGGATCCAGACATGCTGATGCCAGTGAGTGATGCCAGAAGATGGGTTGCCAGTTCTGGGTGAAAGCCTAAACATCTCCGCTTTTGAAAACATCCTCGCAGATTACAAAAGTCTGCTAAAGCTGCACCTTCCTTCCAGGCATTTACAAATAAAAGTTTCCACTGTGTTCCAGGACGTTAGCTGCTCTTTCCACTGAAGCAGATTAGATTTGAAAGCCTTGGCATTACTCAGGCACCAAGGTGCTGATGGGAACATTAAATACTTGCTGCACCATTATAGCCAATCTTTTCATTAGGAACCACAATTTCCTGTCTTATCATTCAGCCCAAGCTGGGACATATTAGCTCAACTCTGGAGCTGCTGTTCGCCTGGCAATAAATGATCTGTGCTAATAACTGAAACTAGACCAGAAACAAAGTAGAGTTGTTTTGGACTTATTAACATTCTCCGACAAATATACAATTTTTGACATCCTTACTGGCAATGTCCCACCAGCTTTAAAATGGAAGTCCCCACTAAGTACGCTGCTTCATGTAGTATTCTCAGTGGGGCCCAAAGTTTACAGATCCATTTTTAACTTTCATCAATTTATCATTCAAGTATTTTCTCCACTCATGTGTCAATGAAGCATCAATGTTGCCAGGAACATCATGGCATAAGGTAAAGGGTGTATTCTGAGTAATTTACATAAGACAAACATTACCCTTCTGACTAGTAAAATAATTTTCTGGATGACTAGTTGTCCAATTAAAATCAGTAGCTGTGCAAGTTTATACAGGAGTTAGGGGTGACAGGCATCATATATGTGTCCTAATTTTTGAGACTCCATTTAGCCAAGGCTACCTTAATTTTTCGGTAACTTGGGCTCCTGTGTCCAATAGCATGGCGGGCAATGTAGTGGGGGGTAGGGGCTGTTGACCTCACAGAGGGCATACTTAATGATGTCTGTTCTGGACCACGGGAAGAAATCCCCAAAACAACCAATAAATCTGTACTCCGGTGACTGGAGTCAAGGAGCTTATTAGTAGTTTGTTAATAAGGCTCAAGGGTACAGTCAGTTTGACATTTAACAATCCACTGCTCTATTAAAAGTCAGGCAACCATGCTTAAATGAATCACTTCAATTTTTGTGTTCAGCACATTTACAACTTGAGCATATATACAACCTGAGCACTAGCTTATAATAAATCAGAGTAAATTGGTGTGTCGATATATGATGATGTTTTTGAAAATAAAAATATCTTATAGGGACTGTTTATAAAGCTCACCTTTCTCTGACTGGAGATGGGGGTTAAACAAAGGACATACTTGAACCAAAAATATGGCTTACACTATTGTAATTAAAGCTAACCTCTAAGCAGACATAGCGTGTACAGACTTCACACATTAGAAGCTTACCACATGCTTCCGGAGGAATCTCTTTCCCCAAAGGCACTGTAGGAACCATCCTGCCTCTTGTATGTCAGTTGCCTCTGATAACCTGCCAGGTACATTGGAAGACCCAAAGGCATTGTTTGCACTGCGTTCACACCACTTTAAAATAATTCCTCAGAAGATTATTAATCAAGAAGACACATTTAAAGTCAATGACATGTTCTGTCTTGTACCTTGAAGTAGGTAGTCTGTAGCCTCTGCCTCCACCTCTAGGCTAAGCTGATGGGTTTTCTGAAGGTACTTCAGCACAAAGACATTGGGAGCAAAGTGGATCATGTTCTGCTCCCCACAACCAAAGGGGAGTCTTAGAAGCTTGTCAAGGTTATTGAGGGTGGGCCCCATAACATCACCTGAGACACAGAAGATAATCAACTTGTGAAGTGCTACAACATTCTGTCAGACAACACAATGGATTTATCCTCACCAATCATGGCAGCGGTGGCTCTCTCTGAGCCTGGCACCACATTGTGTGGGACTCCCAGAGTGAAGGCCTCATTGTGGTTCTCATCAGCATCTTCTTTGCGCCAGATCCTGAACTCACCTATGGAACCCCAACCAGTGGAGAAACCGATATGACGCACCTGACTAGTAAGTGGTCCGGCCAATTGCAGAATCGTGGTCTCACTGGATGGCTCTAGGCCATGTCCCACCTGTCACAATGAAAAAAAACAATCTTGTTGGTTGTCAATCTTTTTTTGTGAGGGAGGTTATGGGTGCTTTGAGTACTGGGAGACCAGCTAAACACAGAATACAAACAGAGAAGCACTGGTGTTTTGTGTTTGTGTGTGCAGCCTGTGAAAATCAAAGCCAAGATTTGACTTTTTTGAAAGACCCTTTCAAAGTGATGAACTGATTTGTGCATGACATGATGGAGAAATGTATGTGCTCATCCAGAAGAACCCAAACAAGCATGAGTACACTTTAATTTAATAGTAACAACATGGAAACCAATTAAGTTCTACTTAAAAAGCAGTTTGATGAATGCTGCATTTAACAAGCACAGGAGGCTCATAAAAACAATTGCCAAGTCTTGGCAAAAGCTACCCACATCACCTTAAGCCTACATAGACTGAGTTTGGAATCTCCCATAAACAGACTGGCTCCTTATTGACAATAATTTGTCATTAAATATTCTATAATGTACTTTAAATATGACAATCTAAAATGGAACATGACTCACTATGCTTTAATGAAAATAGGTCACTATCAAAAGTAAAATAAAATGCTGTTCCTGCTATTTGATAGTGATGTGCGGATCTATACTAAAATATTTATATCTTCAATACCAGCTTTGTATGTTTTAGAATCGATCAAATTATCAAAATATCGATATTTCAGTAATTTGGAGCAAATATGTAGCCTAACTAAGGAAACTAACCACAATTACTCTAGTTTATCTTAATAATGCCAACTTAGGCGGGACTACTTGGGTGATATTTTGCGTGGTGCTACTTCACTTCCATAAACTCAAATAATGCGGTTTTCGACACGTGTAACAAAACAGTTAGGTTCTGTGGTAAAACCACAAACCTAATCAAACACCTACAAATGAATCTTAAGACAGAATATGACTACGTCATGACTAGGCGGTCAGAAGAGGAGGAAAAGAGAGGCACTATCCAGGTACAGAGGGAGAAAATGTGGCGATGTGGCTGTATTTTGGGGGCTTGGGTTTTTGTGACAATGATAAAACAAAAGAAAAAGGTTCAAAATCCTTAAGAGGACCAGATTAACATGTCACTAAACTAAAAGGAGTGAATGTTTATTGTTTTATGTTAAGATGTTCAGGCAGGCATTTTAAGATATACGTGCTCAGATGCTGTCAATAAATACGTAAGTTGGCTCTTTTTTGTATGATAATTCTTCATCAATAAACAAGAATAACCCGTATTATGTCTCGTATTCAGTATAAAGTGACACTTTTAAGTACACTACTTTACTTTATTTTTCAAACAGTAATTTTTGGACAAAGTATCGGATTCAGATCGGTATCGCCGATACTCTCTTTTATTTTTACTTGGTATCGGATCGGATGGGAAACTAGTGGTATCGCACATCACTACTATTTGAAAGGAAGCAGTAGCTTCAGATTTAAATGTAAATATTTCTGTTCTAGAGAAAGCAAGATAACTCATAAATCATATTATTGCAATCATATTAACTAGTACAATAAGGTCCTTTATTTTAAGCAGTGTTACGGAGTAAGCCCTGAAAATATTAATTGGTTTACCTATATCTTCTCTCCCAAGTCAGGACATCAGTGTGCACATTTACTATACGCAGGGCAGTACATTGTACTGCAATTGTAGTCAGTAGTGCAGCACAAATGCCTTGAGTGTTTCTGAAATATTGCTGTTAATGGGGGATGAGAGAGCTCTTGGATTTAAAATAACTTACTTTTAGATGAAATCACGGTGGCACAATGGGTAGCACAATCGTTTTACAGCAAAAAGGTTGCTGGGTCAGTTGGCATTTCTGTGTGGAGTTTGCATGTTCTCCCCGTGTTTGCGTGGGTTTTCTCTGGGTTCTCTGGTTTTTCCCACAGTCCAAAGAGATGCGGTTTCACAGGTGAGTTTGATACACTACACTGGCCATAATGTATATGGTGTGTGCAATAGTGTGTGCAAGAGTGTATGGGTGTTTCCCAGTGTTGGGTTGCGGCTGGAAGGGCATCTGCTGCGTAAAACATGTGCTGGGTAAGTTGGTGGTTCATTCCGCTGTGGCGACCACAGATTAATAAAGGGACTAAGCCAAAAAAAAAGAAATAAACCTGATTTGTGTTCTGAAAAACGAAGGTCACAGGAGATTCATTTTCATGTTTGAACAAACTAAGCGTTTAAGCATCACTGCCAACAAGATCTGAACATAATCCACCCCAACTATAACAGTGACACCGGCTATAAAAATCAACCTATAACTATGAGTAAATTCACATGTCACACCCTTAACTACCATCTACAGCATATTGTAGCAAAAACTATATCCCCTAATGTTTACAAAAGGTCTAAATTACCTGCACTCCCCCTCCTCTCCAGCTGATCCAAAAGCTTCGGAACTCATCCCAGGACAGGATTCCCGGTGTTGGGGTGCTAACTACAGGCTCTCCCATCTTTCCCCGTGAGATCCAGGAGCGCGAGTTTTGCCGCCCACCCAGCACAATCTCCACCATTTCAGTGCTGTCATGTGCACTGGGAGAGAGGGCAATATGGGCATCATTGTGACTTTTGATGGCCACTTGGACATGCGTGACTTTGGCTGGCTTCTTCACATATTGATACTCGTATTTGTTGGGTGTGGAAATGTGGATTCGTTCTGCAAAATGTGAAGGGAGAAATTTATTATGGCTGGGTCAGTCTGAACATAGTAGAAAATAAAGAACAGAGAAAAAACTTGATTACCATTTGGACAGAAAAAGACGCTGTACGTGTACTCTCTGGGCAAACCTTCAGGCTATGGAAAAGCAGGAAGAGAGGGATGTTTAAGCAAACATGCAACCCAAACTAACTAAACAAACTAATGGAATGTTTACTCTGCAATAATTTACTAAAAAATGAGAACATTTTTCTTTGCCATTGAAAAGGCTTACACACAGAAAAGAACACAAAAAACCCTGTTTAAAAATGAAAAAAGCAATAATAATAATTATTATTAAAAAGCTTTATTATGCATGCCAGATCATAAAGGCTCAGTAAATCAATATGTACATTCAAAATGTGTCAGAATGGTTATTTTATATTTATTAATACACCTATTTAAATCCAGTGCATCCGGAAAGTATTCATAGCGCTTGACTTTTTCCACAGTTTTTTGTTACAGCCTTATTTCAAAATGGATTAAATTAGTTTATTTCCTCAACATTCTACACACAATACCCCATAATGACAATGTGAAAAGGAGTTTTTGAAACTGTTGCAAATTTATTAAAAATAAAAAACCTGAAAAATCACATCTACAGAAGTATTCACAGCCTTTGCTCAATACTTTGTTGATGCACTTTTAGCAGCAACAAGCTTGGCACACCTGTCTTTGGGAATTTTTCCCCATTCCTCTATGCAGTACCTCTCAAGCTCTATCAGGTTGGATGGGACGTGACGGTGTACAGCCATTTTCAGATCTCTCTAGAGATGTTCAATAGGATTTATGTCTGGGCTCTGGCTGGGCCACTCAAAGACATTTACCGAGTTGTTGTGAAGCCACTCCATTGATATGTTTGCAGTGTGCTTTGGGTCATTCCTGTTGGAAGATGAACTGTTGCCCCAGTCTGAGGTTGAGAGCACTCTGAAGCAAGCTTTCATTCAGGATGTCTCTGTCCATTGCTGTATTCATCTTTCCCTTTATGCTGACTACTCTTCCAGTTATTGCTGCTGAAAAACATCCCCACAGCATGATGCTGCCACCACCATGCTTCACTGTAGGAATCGTATTAGCCTGGTGATGAGCGGTGCCTAGTTTTCTCCTTAAGTAAGGCCTGGCATTCACTCCAAAGAGTTTAATTTTAGTCTCATCAGACCAGAGAATTTTGTTTCTTATGGTCTGAGAGTCCTTCAGATGCCTTTTGGCAAATACCAGGTGGGGAGTAGCTTCTAGCCAGTGGATTGCTACACAGATGTTTGTCCTACTGTAAGGCTCTCCTCTCTTCACAGAAGAAAGTTGGAGCTCAGACAGAGTGATCATCGGGTTATTGATCACCTCGCTTTACCCCCGATCACTCAGCTTAGATGGCCAGCCAGCTCTAGGAAGAGTCCTGGTGGTTACAAACATCTTCCACTTACGGATGATAGAGGCCACTGTGTTCATTGAAACTTTCAGAGCAGCAGAATTTTTTTCTGTAACCTTCCCAAGCCTTGTGCCTCGAGACAATCCTGTCTCTGAGGTCTACAGACAATTCCTTTGTCTTCACGCTTGGTTTGTGCTTTGGCATGCACTGTCAACCCTGGGACCTTATACAGGCAGGTGTATGCCTTTTCAAATCATGTGCAATCAACTGAACTTACCACAGGTGAACTCCAGTGAAGCTGCTTAAAAATCTCAAGAATGATCAGTGGTAACAGAATATACTTGAGCTACATGGCAAAGGCTGTAGATACTTATTTACTTGTGTTTTTTTTTTTTTTTCTTTCAGTTTTTTTTCACATTGTCTTTATGGGGTATTATGTGTAGAATTTTGAGGAAATAAATTGATTTAATCCATATTGGAATAAGGTTGTATCATAAAGAAATGTGGAAAAAGTAAAGCGATATGATTACTTCCTGGATGGACTGTATATGATGACGATAAGATTCAAGATTCCCACCTCTACCAGCACACTCCTGCGCACATAATCCATGCCCACAGGGCTTCTGTCTTCCTGTTCCTCACCCGCTTTGCTTGCTTTGCTGGACTGCAGCCCATCAGAGCAGCAACTTGGCTCACTGTAGGCCACAGCGCGAGCTGCCATAGAAGCAAATATGGAAGATGACAAAGATCACAACTCAATGATGCTGAAAATGCTTTATTTGCATTGTGGGTGCTCTGATGGGAGACTTCTGGCAGCATGTGTTCCTCCTTTTTTATCAAACAATGTAATGTCTTCAGAGATCATGATGGCCTTGGGATAATAGGATGCACACATGTTTTTGCAGCAGAATGGCTGCTTGCCAGCAAAGCCCTTTTGTATGTGTGTAGTGAGAAGGAAGGACTTGGAGCCAGGGGGACTAGGACAGAGCCATGGGGGGCCCACTGGCCAGCAGTGACCTGCAAATTTCTTTGACATGCATGGAAAAGACCCCTATCCACTAAGACTGTATGTGCTTTTCCTTGTCTGATAGCCCAAAAAAGAACATTTATTTTGTCCTGCATGAGTCAATACATAAAGGTCAGTGACAAGGGTTTTATTTGGAAACTTTGCTGAAATGGCACTTCATCTAAGGAAGTGCAGGCTGAGACAAAGTCAAAATAAGTGGCAACAATTCCCAAGAATGCTTGCAAAATCTTCAAATAAAAATACGTCAGTAAACAACAGTGAGAATAAATACAAGATTCTAGTGAAACATCTAGCAAACACAAGATTTATAGAGTTCCAGACAAGTCTGACTGAATTTGATCTTGATCCAAAAACATGGTCAGAGTGTTTAAATAAGCATTCAGCGTTTAGTACATTTCTTTTAATAGTTAAAAAAAAAAAACATCCCAAGATGCACCTCAGTTTTTTAATTTTATTTAGTATGCTATTTCTTTAAAGTTGTTGGTTTTCCCATACTTTTATAATGGACATTATTGATTATTAAGACTGATACACAGTAAAACAGATGTTTCGTATTTTTTATGAAAATGAAAGAAAGCAATAATGTTATAGGCTCCATTTTGTTTTAAATGCATACAGTGAAGATGGCCATCATATATATGTAGCTACATGACGCCTCAACATTTTTGGTGTCTGTTAAGTTGCTAATATCAAAATGAAAATAGGCAGTTACTTATATCATGTTTTAATTTTATTGTTAAGAAAGTGAAACAACGTAGCCAGGGTGATGTGAATGAGGTTTTAAAGTACACTGTTTCCTTTGAAGATTCACCCGACGAGTCCTCGGGAGTTTGTTTTCCATATCAATCTTGTAAAGTCTAATCTTACAAGAAGAGGATACAAGACTGAACTTTGTTTAGGGTACTTAATATTGAGGAAAAGCCCCAATCAGATAGGCGAATGTCTGCAGCCCTGCCTCCGTTTTCCCCCATTCACACTGTTTGTTTTTCACCAAACACATGGAGCAGCAGCGTTTTAAAAGGAAAACGGTCTCTTCAAAAAGCTTTGTTTTTGACATTCGAAAACTCTGGCATAGTGTGGATGGATGGCATAACCATAGCAAAACTTATGTGTTTCAAAACTTAAACGTTTTAGTGTAAACAGGGCCTTAATATTTAATGCACTAACCTGTGATGTTGGCAGACACTAGTTCAGAAAACAGCAGAACTATAAAAGTGGGCGTGGCCTCCCCAGGTGCCACACACTTTTTCCGGGTAAGATGGTGCTTCCCTGGGTGACCCACAAACTTGATCCCTTTGGGCACTGACACTTTCACATGGACCTGTAGAGAGCGAGCATAAAAATAATTCATGAAGCTTCTCCATATGCACAAACACATGCTCTCCACATTATCAAACTTATACAGCATGAACTCCCAAGGGTTCTCAAAAGATTCTGGGGAATTTCTGAGGTGCATTGCACATTTTCCATGCTGCCTAACTCGTGGTCTCCCTTGCTTAAGGATTCAACTTTAAACCGCTTAGCATCAAAAATGCTGCAGATCTAGTCTCTGCACATACCACAATTCAAAATATGAAATAAAGTTTCATACCACACATGATATAATGGCAAACTGCTTTCCACAGTAACAATTGCAGTGTATAATTTTTGTAATAGGTGCTTGTCAAAGTAAAACCTGCTGTCACTCTGCTAAAGTGGTGATAATCTGTTGCTGAGAGGTTGTTTCTAGGGTTTTTTGGGTGGTTGTTTATTAGCTCCAATTCTTTATTATAATGGTGTTATCTTTTGAATTTTTGAAATCTTGTGCACACAAACCTCTGAACATGTAGGCAAGTAGTTGTATACTGTGAGCGGGACTTTAGTTTGTTCACCACGAACAATGCTGTATGGCAGAGTGAAGTCGATGAAGAAGGGCTTAAATGTACGCAGTTCTGCAGTCCGAGCCAAGCCCAAACCCTTTTCTGCAGACAAACCAATAGCCTCTGTCACCCATGTGGTGATGGAATCTGGGATGTCCAAGTGTAATTCAGCTTCTCCATTAAGACTGCTGTTGGTGAGAAGAATTTACAATTTTATTTCTGTACTTTCCATATAAAGGATCAGCAAACCTGCTCCTTTAAGGCGGGCATACACAGTGTGATTTTTGCTGTCATATGCAATTTTTTTCCCATTGTGATTAGTTGTGCAGAAAACCTTGATGTTGGTATGGTCATTGTTTCTCAGTGCTGTCAGGAGCTGTCAGTTTCATTTTAAGAGGTGTATTAGGTTGAACGAACAGTTTACAATGGATTGAGTTTTGTAATTCACACAATTGTGTGAGCAAGCATCCTTATTTCCCAGTGCTGAAAAAGAACCTGTTATTATAGCAAACATTCATGACTGTGCTCGGACATATGGGCTGCATCCGAAACCGACTACTACTCAGTAGGGACTGCATTTGAATTTAAACCTACTACTTGGCTGTTAGAAAAGTATGTTCAATACAGTATGAATGTGAGCAGTATGAATGGAACCAATGACTATAGAATACATTAGACATATCACTTGTATCATTTTAAATGGGAAAAAGTGTAACGTTCATTATGAGGAATGAAGCCCCGCCTACTATTACAGGAGCCAATCATCGATCGACATATGGCGAATAAAGCCTGCCTTCTAGTACAGTAGCCAATAATCGATCCCCAAGGACTGTTGATACTCAGAGGGAGGGGCTCGAACCAGACGTGAGTTTCTGCAGATTTTGTGTGATTTGGATGTTTACAAATGAAACTAAAGACACAGTTGTTGTTTAACTTAATTAGTGATTCCCAATATGAAATTTAATTGTAAGCTTGGCAAGCAGTTTTGGAGAATTTGTTGTTTGCGCATATTATGCTTGAGCATATTGCCCGAGAGGTGTTTTAAAGATTGCCGCTGAGTGAAATGACTTGCCTTAAAGGGACTTTGATGGAACTCGGACTCGAACTCATACTACTTCTTCCATTTTGTCATGATCATGTGACCAACCCGCATGAGTGTCGTTTCACTCCAATTCCTGAATTCTCTTGTGGGGGATCATAGAATAGCATAGCATCCATACGATGCAGACTTCAAAAACTCTCCGGATGTAGTAGGTCATCCGGTTACTTCTCAGAAACGGATTTTCGAATTCTATGAATTTGGACATACTACTCGGCTCGCATACTGTTTTGAGCGTACTATATAGTATGGAAGTATGCGATTTCTGATCTTGATCTTTCATGATCTTTAAGCCATCAGAATTTGCATCGTGTAGGCCCGCCTTTAGGTTCAACTATCCTACGGATTTCAGTCCCAACCCTGCTCCAGAACACCTGCCTACAATTATCATGCAACCTTTCATTATCTATTTAAGGTGTGTTTAATTGGGGTTGGAGCTGAAATCTTCAGGAGAAGGGTTGGTGATCCCTGCTCTATATAAACACACACTACCCTTCAAAAGTTTGTGGTTACTATGTTTTTATTATCATTTATCTATTTGATTGAATAATAGAAATAGTTTAGTACCTGACATTAAAGCAATGCCATATCCATGTTTCTGGAAAGAATGTACGCCTACGGTTCTCTGCCCTGAAAAACACACACTGACATAAGAAACAAGTCCCTTACTGAAGTTAGCCATAATCGCCTGTAAAATTAACCTTAAAATTTCAGACACTGTGAGCATGTGTACCGTGTCCCAGATCGGGAGTGCATAGCTGCCACCAGGGTAGAGGTGTGTGGTTGAAACGCAGGTACGGCCTCGTCTGTGTACATCCCTCCACTCTGTCTGTGATTGAGACTCACCATGTCTGTCATCACCACCAGCCCTGTCTCCTACAACACGGGTACACAAGCATATTATAATTTGAACTCATTCACTTTACTTCGGCTTCCCCCTTCATTTGGTGGTCTTCAAAGAGGAATAAGCCACCACCTACTACTCAATCATATGTTTTAACAACAGATGCCTTTCCAACCGCAACCCAGCATTGAGTAAAACTCTCAGTGTTGAGAAACACCCCCACACTCTTCTATACACACACTGTGGTCAATTTCATTTATTCAGTCCTTTTATTCATCAAGAGTTGCAACAGAGGATGCCCTTCCAGCTGCAACCCTTTACTGGAAACCATCCATACACACTCATTCACTAGGGCCAATTCAGTTTATTCAATTCACCTATACTGCCTGTCTTTGGAATGTAGAAGGCAATTGGAGCACCCAGAGGAAACCAACTCAAAAACAGGGAGAACATGCAAACTCCACACAGAATGACGTTCTGGTCCAGCTAGGACTCAAATCAGCAAATTTTTAGTACCGTGGTCACACAAGAGTTTTAGCCTGCAAAATTCTGTTGTATGGTGCTGTGAAAAGGGGCGGGATTAAACAAGATGATTAGAAAAAGCATGCAGTTGGTCCATATTTTACATTTCTGTACAGAGAGGTCATCTGATCTGCTCTTGGTCTCATGCAGTCACATGAAGCGATTTCGCAGGTTAGAATTCACCAAGTTTGAACTTCGCAACTAGCAAACTGTGAAACTTGTTGCACAAGCTTGCATTTCAGGTGTTTCTCGTTCCTGTGAAGGAAAGTCTATGGGGTGAAAAGTGCACTGTGACCGCAGCTTTACTGTGAGTGGTAACCACTTAGCTACTATGCTGTCTGAGCTTAAAACAATACGTTTATATTCTGTGGGGAAGTGGAGAAAGTCATGTCCTCACCGTAAAAGCAAAACGGGCATCTTTAGTGATGTCCCAGTGCCATGGAAACACGGAGGAACGTCGCCTTCGTGAAGACAATCCGGGCCACCAAAAATGTCCCTCATCTTTGGGTACCCCAAAGGCATCAGATACATCAAACTCGGCCAGATCCTTGAACACCTGGAAACCCTCAAACTGTTTGAACAACTTTACAGCTATTTGCAGGATATATGAAGGTTCAAATGAGGACTAACCTTTTCAGGTGTGAGCTGGAAGCCTGGTTTGAGAAGGTACATGCTTTTGTCCACAGAAGCTACACATACACATGAGCCACTTTCTGCTTTAACCTTCAGACTGATCGGGCTGCCTGGCATCGACTCATTTGTGGACAAAGACACAGAGATCTGAAGACAAGAAGGTTTGTTAAACAAATAGAAGACAGAACTTTCTTTTTATGGTGAATTTTCCGAATTGACAATTGGTGAGCTGAAATTAATCAACCTCATTTTCGAAGCGGGACTGCACTGGAAGTTGCAGACTGTCAGTCACTCCCTCTCCATTTTCTCGAACATAGTAGACTAGTAGGCGACTGAGAGGGGCCATGGGGGGAGTCACATTGAAATGCAGAACTGAAACGCAGCTGTCCATTTCAGCCTGAGAAGAGTCTGGGCAGACAGAGGACATAGAGATGGACAGAAAAGAATGGGGATAAAAAAGGAAGAATAGTGTCTTCATGAGCTGAAAGTAAACAATCGCAATTCAGAAGTTTCTGAGATTTTATTATATGTGCTCTAAATCACCTCAGTTTATCTATTAGGCACAAACCCCACAATTGAAACATGCATTCCATAAACAAAGGTGTACTGCAGTTAATGCAATAAAACTGACCTGAGTCTTGTTGGGGTTTGGCAGTTGTGTGAATGTTCGTGTCAAAGGTTATGGTAGCTCTCTTTTCGCGATGAGTTGTGCTGTTCGTATGCCTCTGACCTGACTGCACGATATTCCCACGGGAAGCAATCTCATAGTGCAAGGTGAAGTTACAAGGACAGGTGGACTTCAGGAAGATTTCTGCTTCTTGCCCAATCTAGACAAATATGTGGTTCAATAAATATGTATGCCATAAATGTATATGGAAGCACCACTAATGATGTAGGCAATGTATCTTACCATTAGAGGAGCACTGGGACTTAGGAGCTGGATGTGGCATTTGCTGGGAGAATACCAGCTAGTGATGGACAGGTAGTTGGGGAGATACTGGTCTCCTGCAGGCTTGCCATCAATGGCAGTCACTTTTGACTGTAGGTGGAAATAAATCTGAATATTAGAAATGAAGGGCACTGGAGGGTCGCCATTTGATTTGTATTTGGTGCTGCTAAAATCCTGTTGGTGAACAGCTATACTAATATTAACAATCATTTATAGCTCTCTTATCACAACCAATCACAAACAATACTGTGGTAGACAGGCTCCAGACCCCACAGATCTACAAAGACCCAAGTGTGGATCCTTAGTTTCTCTCAAGACAGTCTTGTCTCATCATATTAATCTAATTATAAGGTCAATAAAACCAGTTGCTTAAATGTTAAACTGTCTCAAGAACTAATCTGAACAATTAGAAGTCTTACTTTACGTTTTAGGATTAGTCCTAGTTTGTGCATCCATTGACAGGTTTACTGCCACAGACCAAAAATTTAGTGTATCCATTAGAGCAACATTACAGACAAGTACCTTATATGAACATTGGTACTGCTCTCATGTATTACCCTTTACAGGCTTTGAAACTACATCCTTTAAAGTTTGACTCAATTAAATTATCCCCTTAACAACTAAATCCAAGGTAGTTTACCCTGCTTCTGGAGAACTTCAAGCTGAAGAGTCAGTTCCAACCCTGCTGCAACACGTCTTCAGCAGGTAACAAAGACAATGAAGATTACTTGACAGTTAGAGTCATGTGTGTTGCTGCAGGGTCGGTACTAAAGTCTGCATGATGTATGGTTGGCTACCCCTTCATTAATTTAAACTACCCTCACAAGAATCTTTAGCTAGATTTCCATATCCCTCCCACTGACCTCCAGCCAGACGTACTGGGCAGCCGTGGGAATGGAGGGAATCTCGAAAGTGGCCTTCCCATTTTTTGAGACCAGTTCGCTGGTGTACACGTTGTCTTTTGGAGTAAGTTCTGCCTTAACCCGCACATGCACTCCTTCCGCTGGGCTCCCATCTGGATAGGTGACCTCAATCTGGGGTCAGTGGTGAAAAGCAATCATTCCAAGTTAACATTGACTAGTAAAACGAATAAACAGAAGCATTATCTGTTTTCCAACAGAAGACTGATCCTCCTCTCACCATGCCCTTGTAGGGAAGACCAGGTTTGAACTGTTTGCGAGTATCTTTGGAGTACTTGATGTCAATGAGCTGCTTGTGGACAGGTGTTGAATCATCAAACATGGTCTGTTGCCCCCCATCCACACTGTTTACTGTGACCCACATGTTCACTGCACCTCGGAAATGATCTGTAACTTCTATTGGCATCATGTCCTTCACACAGAGGCTGAAAGAAGCGGAGCCTTTGATCTATGAAGAAGAAAAGAAAGTCGTTTCAAAGAATAACTTCTTACTTTGTCTTTAGAAGAGCACAGTGTGACAGACCCTGCGAAAAAAAAAAAAACTTGGGCCTTTAATGCTGCACAGATACTGGACTACCTTGCCCTTGTCTCAGATGACTAGAGTTGTGGTGAAAAACATTCAAGAAATCAATTCTTGTATGAACTTACTGTCTTCTCAATGAAGGCCTGGAAACTGAAGCTGTCCTAAGTTCAGAATAGAGTGACATTTGCAACAGCAACATGACAACAGTGTGGCCTCATGCTTGTCTACATTTTACGGTGGACTAACTACTCGACAACCTATAATCTGTAACAAGTGTGGGCTTTGGGTATTTTGAAATAGAGATCTAATAAACAATGCTTGCTTGAAAAGCCAATTAACAGTAAAACAGAGGGAACGGCATGTAAAGCAGAATATATGTTTTTTCAGCAGGAACATATTGTATAATGCACTCACCTCCATTGATTTCACCACTGGGTGGCCTACTTCATGTCTGTAGTAGCCTACTCCATTAACAGTCATATTAACCGTTAATTTGCCTGACACTGGTTTTCCAAAGGTGTACCTGGAAAAATGCAGGGTATAGTTTGAGTATAAAATTACTTGCTTAAGATGTAAAAAAAACAATTCTGTCTCATACCTTGCTTTGACTGTGACCTGTTCACAAGAATTGAGATCTCGAATATATGGAGGTGGTACAATGATGAGCTCAAACCTGGGCATAACTGGAAAAAAGACCAAACTGAAATCTATTAGTTTCTTTCCATATTACTCTAATTGAAATGTTTTAAAGAAAATGTTTGAAAATGACCTTCCATGCAGTGTGTAACACAGCTCTAAGTGCAGTGAAATATCCAGCTAAGGCTTAAATCTGAAAGTGCGCTGTATTTAAATCTATTGATCCATCAATTAAAGAGTCGACTCATAGTGGTTCGAATGAATCGCTGCTGTAACGAGTCTTTAGCCATGTCAGCGTGACATCGATAAGGAACTCAAGCGCCACCTATTTGTTACGCGCACAGACCCAGGAAAATTTAAACCCCAGGTCCTGCCCACAAACTCTGTAAAAAGAAAGAGAGGAAGACAAACACTGTAGCAGATCCTGGTTGAATCAAGTCGTATAGACTCTTATTTTCCCTACCTAAAGATGAGGCTGTGAAGAGTCAGTGGTTGGAGTTTATTTTTGCAAATATACCTCAGCATTATAGCCCCTGCCTTGTGCTGTGTTCCCATCATTTTTCTGATAAGTGCTTCAACAATCTACATGCTGGGGGAATTAATCGGCCCTTTGTTAAAGGAAGGATCAGAAAAGACTATTGATGTGTGGGACTCTGTCAGAGCTTGACAGGAATTTTACAGTACATAGTACATGGATGAGTTTCTTCCTCCATTTCACAAGTGTAAGTAACTTAAGTACGATTAAAATGGTTGCCTCGTTGTTTTCTCTAGCTTGCAAATTATGTATTTAATAGTGTTTTGTTACTTGTAACTGCTTGTACTGTATCTGGATTCTGGGTAACTCTTTATATTCTCATTTCGCATCTAAAGCCATGTTGAAAACACGACACATGCCGCATTGTTTATAAATTTAAATGCGTTTGTAAGCTCACAATCCACTGCCGTTTGTTGTTCGTTTTGTTGACGTTTTGACCTTGCACGCAAATAAGCCTGTTGTTGGCTTATACCAAAATATAACCATTTTAATGCATAATATGGGCTCTTAAATCAACATTAAAATTTGACTTGATAATATGAAAACAGTCTATTCAAAAACAAACTTTGTATGTACTGTGAAAACAACGTACAACACATACAAAACTCTTGTAACTTTCTTGTTCGGAAAAACCTGAACTTCTGAAAAACTAAGCATTTCTACTTCTATTTACATTTTACAGTATATATCAATACATAAATGCTTACCGTACTTCTGCACTTCAAACGATTTGTTGTACGTGTGGCCTTGCATCTCGACAAAGACTAACCATTCACCAAAAACTGGTTGGTCTGATAGTGGAAAGCTCATATTGACAATTCCTAATAGAGACAATAATAATTTTTTATATTAACACTATATGTATGCACACTGTACACACATCATAATGTTAAAATATATTATAAATCATAAATACTGTCATAAAAGTTTAACAGTATGATGCAAAAATTGAAAAAAGATTACAAAATTGAAATCCTGACTACATCCATAGGAACATAATAGTAACAGTCCTTACCACAACAAATTGACTTCAGATCTTTCCAGTGGACTATGTGGGATCCTCTGGGGTCCTGGGTAAACAACGTGGTAATCTTAAACAGTTTGTGGTACAAATAGTCACATTCTTGCTTATTTGTTTTGCTTAAATCTGAAGGCCACTTTACACTCGTTAAAAGGCAGCAAAGAATCAAGCTTAAGCAAACACATTTCAAATCCAGTGATGCTTTTAAACAAACTGACCTTGCCCTGACTCAAAGGGCTAACACTCCAGGAGCCCGTCAATCAAGCCAAAACTACACACACCCCGACTGACACTTCCTCCAGCGAGAGCCAGAGGCCGACAGTGCCAAACTAACATAAACATGAAACATCGACATAGCAAACATTTTTTTCTGGTCCCCTTTGGCCATCTGCACAACTTTCAGAAGGATTTTCTGGAACTGAGCAATAGTATTTGCCTTCAAAGACCAAGCACCATGTGGGAAAGAGATGGAAGCTAAGCACAGAGCAGTAGGGGGCAACGCCCCAGGAAGACTCTCTCTCTCTTTCTTTAATCTCCCCAGTCACCCGCTAGTGTCTGCTCCAGGGTCGAACCCAACACCAGCAGCCAGTTGTCAAGCTCTATAGCTGTGCAACATGGACCCTGCTGAGAAAGGAACACTTCAGCCATGCTTCCCAATCAGTGCAGTGTCCACCCCGTGGCCTCCACTTACCACAATGTATGCTTCAAGCTGTAAAACAAAACAAAAAACAGTTTAGAGGGATGCAGACGACACATAATTGCACAGCAACAACTTTGCTAGCAGCCAACCCTTAGCAGCCCAGGTTTTGTATAGATAATGCCCACATGAAAAAAATAGTAACTTACTGCAATTCTATAGTGTTTTTGGACCATACTACAGTAAAATGTTTTATAGTGTATATGTTATAGTATTCACAACACTGTTAGCACAGATAAACTGTAATAAATACTGTAGTATACTTTGGTTTTTACTAGAGTTAACTGGTGTATTGTAGAAAAACTGCCTTGTTGGGTAAATTGTTTATATTAGTATAGTTTCTGTTATCATAGCAACTATAGAAGTTCAACAAGTAATGAATTAAATTTTTTATGATAGTATGGTAAAAACACTATAGTATTTACCAGAGGTGGGAGTAAGTCACAAATGTGCAAGTCACAAGCAAGTCTCGAGTCATAACCTTAAAGTCCCAAGCAAGTCAAGTCAATTTTTGTCAGACTCAAGTTAAGTCACTGCTTATTTCAAGTCATGTCAAGTCAAGTGGGAGCTTGGTCTAGCAAGTCACTTTCAAGTCAGTCTAATTATTTATTTATATTTATATATATATATATATATATATATATATATATATATATATATATATATATATATATATATATATATATATATATATACATACATACATATATATACACACACACACACACACACACACACACAGAGTATATGCAGTATATAAACTGTCATATATATAAAGCCTTCCATTTTTCATCACCGCATTCTGATGGCCGAATAGCTAATGAATCCTTCAAATGAATCATTACAAGCGGTTCTTCTGAACCAAATGATCCAGTCTAGATCCAGTTATTACTGCGCATGCGTGACTTAGAACTTTCGGTTTTATTTTATTTTTAAATGCATAATATATAACAAACGGTTGTGTATTTAACAAAAACAAGTTTTTTTCGAGTCATTTAACTCAAGTCCAAGTCAAGTCTCAAGTCATGACAGCCAAGTCCAAGTCAAGTCCAGTTTTTCTGGATATTTGTCAAGCAAGTCTTAAGTCCTAAGTGTTGTGACTAAAGTCTGACTCGAGTCAAGTCATGTGACTCGAGTCCCCCATCTCTGGTATTTACTATAAATTACTTCTTTTTTTTATATGGGTGTCCACACAACATACTCTAGCTGAAGCTGCTTTTAGAAAAAATTTTTAAGGCTGATTTATACTTCTCCGTTGAGTGAACGGGGTGACCCATGGTGCCTGCCTTGTGCGTAGTCCTGCATTTATACTTGTGCATGCTGTTTGTGAAGCTATGCAATATCACTTCCGAAATGCTAAATGGCAGTAGGTTGTTCCTCTGTGTCGAGTTTTGTTTTTTCTGAACCCAACAAGAAGCTAAAACTTGCACATTCAGAGGCGGGAACCAGCGGACTCTTGTCACCGGTACCAAGCCGAACAATCACAGAGCTTGCGTTATGCCTCATTGCGACGTGAGGTTAAATTTTTTGAGTGGTGCACGTTAGCATCGGCATCAGTCATGGCGAGGGCTATGCGACCGCGAGAAGTCTGCGCTGATGCATATGTGTGCACTTGATGCAGAAGTATAAATCAGCCTTTACTCTCTTGCGAAAGTGTTTATGGAACTTATGTGTTTTTGTATGAATGCCATAATAATAAGCTACCTATTTTTAAGATTAGTTATAAAAAAATTCTACTGTTAGGAAACTGCCCCTATACTACATAACAATTAGCATTTTACATCATTTTAGGACTTTACCTTTTCACTGGTGGGCTTTAGGTCTGGCGTGACAGCATACACATTTATAAGTACTAAAAAAAGAGAAGAAGAAGAAAAAGCAGTAATGACTTCACATGCTACTTATTATTTTCTGTAATATATTTAAGTTTGAAATAACATGAAGATATATGAATATGAATTCAAAGTAATCAGACAAGTTTGTGAATGGTTACAATTTTGTCACAATATTTTAAGGGTCACGAAACAACAATACACATTCTTTGAGATGTGGACAGTCATATATGTGTGCCTTGCTGCTAAAAACACTGTGAGGACACATACTGTATATTTCACTAAAAAGGGAAAATTGGTTGTTTTGCGTTGTTTAGAGCAAATACGTTCTTCCGGTTTGAAAAATAATTTTGTCACAGCGATGAGATCATTGTGTAAATTCCAGCGTGGAAACTGGATGTCTGTACCGGCCAGTACAACTTGACGTCATTGAGTTTTTATCATTAAAACATGACAAAGACTTGGTTCAAACTAATCAGCACGCTCTATTGTGAATGAGATGCAACTTTATTATTATGCATGATAACTTCGTTTTTACCTGTTACAATATTCAGACAGCAGAGAGACGTCATGTTGTGTTGCCAACCATAATTAAAAGAAGTAGAAGAAGAAGAATTGTTTGGAGACATGCTATGAGTACGCTGCTGGACTCGCATGGGGATTACAGTGATCTGCTAACATGCAAAAAAATATGTTTGTACGGACAATTTTTTACCCGAGAGCTTTGTGAATGGTAAAATCCAGATTTGCTCCAGATCCAGTTGGCGTTAATTGTTCTGTCTCTGTGGATTCTGTAAGTGTACGATCAATCTTCTTTGTTTATGTTTATTCAGATGGCAAAGTTAGTTAGTTAGTTAGTTAGTTAGTTAGTTAGTTAGTTAGTTAGTTAGTTAGTTAGTTAGTTAGTTAGTTAGTTTCCATTTGTTTTAATTATGGTTGGCAACACAACGTGACATCTCTCCGTCTGAACACTGTAACAGGTAAAAACTTTGAACCTATATCATGCATATTAACGAAGTTGCATCTCATTCGCAATAGAGCATGCTGATTGGTTTGAACCCAGTCTTTCTCATTAATAAATGATGACAACTCAATGACGTCACATTGTTCCCGCCAATACAGACATTCAGTCTCCAAGCTGGAATTTACACAAGGTTATCATCGCTATATGTGACATTGCTTTGACGAATTTGCTCTAAACAACGCAAAAACAGACAATTTTCACTTTTTTGTGAAATATATGTGTCCTATTAGTGTTTTTAGCAACATGGGACACATATATGACTGTCAACATCTCAAAAAATGTGTTTTGGTGTTTCGTGATCCTTTTAAAAAATCCTAATCAACTTTACGCAAATTTCAAAGTTGTAATATGTAGTGAACTGTTCAGCATGTTTAGTGCTGATTAATATACACGTAAATTATTTTTCAAGTATATTAGAAAGTTCATAAAATATACAGTAAGCCAACAATCTAAAGCCACAAAAAAAAAAAAAAAACAGAGACATCGTTAGCATTAAAAACTGTTATTGTCATCCATAAGCTATTCCTGTTTGGTGAAAAGAGAGAGACCTTTTTGTTGGGGCTTATAGACTGGTTTGTCAGTCTGAATGAAAACTGTTGTGCCTTTGCTGTCTATCGTCACAGTGGTGTGGTTTTGGAAGATGTAGCCACCCTCGTTGAGCTGGCGGTTCCCCCAAACTTTCAGATGTGCCTGGCCTCTTAGATCTGATGGCACCTGGGAACATTGTGGTTATTAGGCATGGAAGTCCCATTAAGCTGATTTTTATGACCCTAGACCACAAAACCAGTCGTATGTTGCATGGGTATATTTTGGCAAGAGACAAAATGGGCTGATGACATGATTGGCTCACCTTTATTTTAATGGTGCCCTTATCTGAAATGGAAAATAAACATGTCAAGTAAAAACTGCACAAGCACCCGGAATTCTTCATCAGCATGCGATTTTATAGTGAAATAAAGAGCTTTACTGAAATAAATTTTTACGAATACTAAAAGTTTATGATGTCGTATTTCTGAAGATTAGGTTTAAGTGTTGATAACTGAGGGGGATAATCAGTTTTCTTGATTTTGTAATATTTACCTCTTACTGTGCCATGGCTGTGTGCCACAATCTCGCCCTTGACGCTGAGCTGTAGTTGTACTCGTGTGTCCTCCACCATATTGAAGAGGGTGACGCTCACGGCTTCTTCCACGCCAGCACGAAACACAGATGGTGCAGCAATCAGGTAACCCCTGTGAATCAAAGGACGGGAGCACAGAGCAACTGTTTTTGTTTACATCACAAGACTCTAGGTACCAATTACACTAACACCTTGTTTTGTCTACAGCACACATCTGAATCTAACATCATAGGGCATGCAAATCCAACAAAGAAGAGTGATAAACCTTGAAAAAAAATGTTTGAGTAAACAAATATTAGATGTATATATCTTCAAATGCAAACTGGCAAGTGTTTTCCGAGTCTTTTATTGATTGACCTCCAGTCAATCAATAATCTGTCCAGATCAAAAATCTGGTTTTCTAAATTAGGCTGTGAAGTAAATATTTCCCACCAGGACCGATCATTTAGGCTCACTTACTACTCAATTTAGCCAACACAGTTTACACTGGATTTTGCTACTAGCATTAGTGTAAAAAAGGGGGGAAAATTTTTTGATGTGTTTTTTAGACAACAATGATAGATATCAGTCTGATGTAGCTTTGACATTAAAGTAGTCAATTAAAATCAAATCAATTTGCATTGCTTTTTAATGTCAATTTGACATCAAGTTGCCCACTTGGATGGGACCAAAATTGCCCCATAATGCCTCATTCAGACTAGCAGCGACTTTGTAGCTGCCAGTCATTCTAGCTGGTGACCTGCGCCAAATGCAGGGGTGTGTACATATATACAGCACGAATACATCCGGCCTCTGAGAGAGCTGAGAGAGGATCACGTGAGCTCTACTGGTGTTACTATTGGCTGTGCATCAAGAAAGTCACTCTTCATTTGCATAAAGTTGAAAGATTCCCAACTTTGTTGCATTGTTTAACACGCCCACCTGGTCGCCAATGGTCGATGTTTCTCGCATAGACGGACCAAGTCACTCACTCTCCATTGAAGTAAACGGTCGCTTGTCACTTTACTACTGCAAGTTACTTGTAGTGTAAATAAGACTTAAGCTATATAGATGAAACTATTATTGGGACCGCTCATTCAATTACACAATGCACTGTACCAACAATACAGATTGAATAGCTAGAAAAGTTTTCAAACTGACACATGGCAACATTTTTGGTGGAACGAAAACAAACTTTTTAAATACATTTTTAAGTTTTACGTTTAAAAATATTGTATATAAATATAGTGTATAAATTACAAAAAAATTTAAAATTGTAAGAATGGTTATGTCATGCACATGCCCAGCAAGCACAGGACCTTAACATAACGTCAAATTGAGTCTGTTCCCCAATGTTGTGGGGACATTGCATTCTGGGTGGAATTAAAAATCATGTTGACATAAGACATAGGACAGATGTTGAGGGTGCAACCTAAAAACAACCAAATAACAATGTCTAATGATGTTACAGCCTGACGTTGTGTAGACGTTCCCACTATGCCTTTGATCAGACGTTGGATTTTGATTGCCATACCTGACAAATAAATGTCAGTAACTGATGTTAATATGACAATTGTTTTAGATGTTTAGATATCCATGTCATTTGACGTCGTTATTGGACATCAAAATAACATTGTCCTAAAACACTGGCTAGACATTGAATTTTGGTCTCCTGACATAACAATCTAAATCTTATATTAACGTCTAATGATGTTGTGTGCCTGCCGGGTGTGTATTACATGTTTAGTTTAAAGGCATGCATCAGTATTTGGTGACAAAAAAAAACAAAAAAACAATGGTGAACCACAAAAAAATGGCATCACCAACTACTTACTTGACATGAATATGTTTTAGTCCCTTTCGCAGATTTGATTAAACAGATTTTTTTCATGCGGTTGTGTGATCATAAAACTTAAATTAAAATCAAAAATTAAAGAGGAAAATTTCATAAATTTATTCTTTTTTTAGTCTTTAAATACCATGTTTTGGTGCATAAAGACTTTTCAAGAAAAAGTCACAAGCATGCAATTTTATAGGGTCATTGTCATTAAAACTAATATGGCCTTCTCAAAGACCAATGCCTTGACAAAGGTTAGGGCAATGTCATTATATAATTAACAGACATCATCCTAATTCCTCTGACATTTTTCGCCTCTTTGGAATCCAAGTTGTCTAGACTACTGCTAAAAAATCCAGTTACAAATTTGCCTCCGGTCACCTTAATTGATGTGAAACGTTTGGAAGGTGACTCTCTGACCCATTACATACCAAAATCAACCTGGGAAGCTCAGTGTCCTTGAGTATAATGGCATGCCGGAGTTTGAGATATCAGGTGGTTGGCATTACAGTTCAGCGAGGCCAGAAGCAATTTAAGTCTCAAGGCATGAGAAAATCCTTTTTAGAGCATTTATGCGGAAATTACTGCATTTGATCCTCACCTTCCTATCTTATAATAGTGTGTGCGATGGGCATAGAACTGTTCAGTGTTTACATGATCGCACTGTCTTGTTAAAGGAAAGAAGAGCCACTAGCTGACTCAAGAGAATGTAGCTCTTTGTTGGAAAGGCTAAGTTGGCTGTTGACCTCTTTCTCTGGTACTCTAAATACTTGGCACAATCACATGTAACAGGTACAGACACTGGCACTAGGCTCTGGCCAGCCCTGGTATGAAGGATGAAGTTGCTCATAGAATTGCTGGATCTGTTAACCCAACCAAATTCCTGTTAATCAGTTTTTAGTTGTAGGTTTAAGGGTAATGGTCGATATACTTCAAGTGATATCAAAAAAGGAACCGGTGTGAATAAAACATGCAAACACAAAGTTCATTTTGATATCTAAACAACTTGCTGGAATAGTTTGTTTTGGTTGATAAATGCCTTCATACTAAAGTCTTGTTTGGTCTACTTGATTTTTATTGTCAGTTATGACAGTCACTGTGTCAGATTTTCTCCAGATCTTGATGCTGGGTTCCACACAATTCCTACCATGTTGTCCCAACAGAAATCGAGTAAGTTACCTAAATTGTTTTTACAAATGTAAGTGGATTGAACACAAAACAATTAAGTTGCCTCCAAAAAACTCAAGAATTGTGTTGATGAGCTCATTTTAAATTAGTAGTTTGAACAGGCAGCAATGTCATGGGTAGGCCCACACGGAATCTGCGCGTGAAGAATTCCCCAGATTTTCCGCAGATTTCTGCTGATTTTTAGCCCATCATTAATTCTATTTATTTACTTGAGTAAATGTGTAAATCTGAGTTTATTCAGTTTTTATTCAGTAATTTATTACTTTCTATTTCGTATATTAAGGTTTTAGTTATGATACTCCGCTGCATACTCCCAAAATAATTCCGCAGAAATCCGCAGATTTTTACCAAAATTCTCAGCAGAAATTGCAAAAACTGTCCACAGATTCCGCCTGGCCCTGGTCATGGGTACCAAATATGCCAGACAACATGTTGCTTCTAGATCAATCAGTGCTTGACGTCTATGACACATATTCTATCATCAAGAAACTACATGAATTATAAAGGTTTCTGTAATTGTCTGATTTGTTAGTTCAGTACAGGGTTATGCTGCAGTCACACTAGAGTTTGCAATATTTTGTCATATGACGCTGTGAAAAGGGGCATAATTAAAAAGAATGATTAGACAAAAAAATTATTGTATTAAAATTGTATTGGTGCATCCCTATTTTGTACTCCATCATGGTAGTTACATTAATGCATGTAATTTGTGAAACAGAACTGTTTTGAAAGAACACTTTTTTTTTAAATAGAGTTTGTTAAAACATCATGGTAGTCAAGTGATGACATGTCATACACATGTACTAAAAGAGCTAAAACAAGTCACGTGCGAGTAAACTCTTCTTACATTGGTCAGGGTCAGGGTTTATTTTGCAGCGTCCCGCTCAGCTGTCAGGAGAGGTGGTGGTTTGGTGGTGATTGACAGGGTGCACGCGCGTGACGTGTCTGAGGAGAGACGCGGTGGGGAGGGGTGAGAAGGGTGCGCGACGATGCCTATTTGAGGACTGGGAGAGAGACGCGAGATTACCGGGAGATCATCACTCGTTTGCGGGCATCCGGAGACTCGCGAAACTTCCCGCCCTACTCATAATTCTCTCTTCATATAGCCGTAAGCCTATTACATATCCATAAAACACTGTGATATAACCGCGCTCGGATCGGATCGCTTTCTCACTGCAATCGAACCGCTCCAGGGTTCGTTTCAATCGAGCCGAGACCACCTCATTCAAGCGATCTCGGAGCGATTACTTTGGCGCGGAACAGAGCGCGATTGCCCTGTTCACATATGCCAATCGAACCGCGCTAACTGGGCAAACGAGATACGTTCCGAAACAAAAGTGTAGGTGTGAAAGCACCCTAAAGTTGCAATAAAACCACAATTTACTCTTAGTATTTTTATATGTATATAGTAGCGTTTGTTATGAATTGAGTAAAACTAAATTGGCCATAGTGTATGAGTGTGCCTGTTAATAAGAGAGTGTATGGGTGTTTCCCAGGGCGGCTAAAAGCGCATCTACCACATAAAACATCTGCCACATAAAACATATGCCAATGTAATGTGCGGTTCATTTTATTGTGGTGACTCCTGATAAATCAGGGACTAAGCTGAAAGATAGTGAGTGAGTGATTGTAGTGCTTGTTATAAACGATGTATCGCTTCATTATTTCTTTATTATTTCCCTGCCCCTTCAAAATTACTTTTCTTCACTTCTGGTCACAAGGATTGCCAATAGGCCAGGGCGATCTGGCCGTGTCTCGTTTCTATCCATCCGCCAATCTTCCTCTATTTTGTTATCGACACCCGTCCTCCAATAATCTAACCAGATTCTGAAGGGCAAAATCATGCACCGCCCTACATTTTCAGGACCGTTTGAAGTGGATGTACATCACTACAGCGGAAAAAAGGGCAATCTTAACTTCTGTTTCATGGTAAATTTAACATTGCAACATGTTAGTTTGAGCAAAAATGACTTGTGGCACTTGAAGGGTATGAAACAAAACTAATGACATTTTTTCCTATGATTAATACTATAATGCTACTTGCTCAAAAGGCAGTCCACTGTATAAAAAAGATATTTAAATAAACCTCATGTAACTTTACTTGATTGGAGAGCAAACATCCGCATTACTATTCCCAGCAAACAATTTCGTGTTTAATAGACGTCTAATAAACATCCAAACGTAGACAGCTTGGCTAAAACAAGGCTAAATTTGGGCTGTCAGGGAAAATGTAGGAGCATCTAAGAATAGCCCAAAACTACAAAAACAAAACGTCAAATAGGCGGATTAGACAGACTTTATATGTGTAGTCATTCGTTTATGTTGATTTAGCGACTAGTCTAGTTTTGACCTATTCCTATTAGACATCTATTAGATTAGACAGCCCAAATTTAGCCTTGTTTTATTCAAGACAACTGTGTTTAGATGTCTATTAGACCTCTATTAGACATCTTTTAAAAACAAAAAAATGCTTGCTGGGTTATCAGATGCTTTCTTAACTAGCGTTTTTTTCACTGCTTTCATTTATTGCTGTGTGTTTATTTTGTTACTGAAAGAAAAGCATGCTGTACAAATTCATATTATTATATAGATGCTTTTTGAAGCAACCTAATTCTTAATTTATGCTGTAAATAAATTGGGGCTTTACTACATTTTTTAGTGATAGTTACTTGTAAAATACAAATTTTAAAATACAGTTTCAGGACCAGTTTTGGGCAATAATGCGTTACTAGTAATGCGTTACTATAATGGCATTACTTTTGACAGTAACTAATACGGTAACTGACTACTTTTTAAATGTAGTAACTCCGTTAATACGATGGGTTTGTCTGTTACTTTAGTAAATTAATTCATTTTGGCAGCAGTCTAGTCTACATCTTCCTGTTTACAGAAGCGACGCATTGTAGGATTGGTGGATGCCAACCAACCACTCTAAAAAAGTTTGGAAATTGCTCGTAGATTTCATTTTTGTGCAGCTCTTATGTTTTTATTTTGTTTACAATGCATCAATTTATGGTTGTCTATAATAGCAGTTTTTTTGGTGCTGATTTTCTCTAAATTGATTCTGATTGATAATTCATATTACTTTTATTTATTTCGTGTTTGTTGTATATTGTCGCTATTTTCATACTCAAGCTGTAAAAGAACATATTTAAGGGTTAAATACAAGCTTTTATGATGCTGAAGTAACTTTAGTTTTTGCTTTTTTTGTTTCTGAATATATTATTCAGCTGCTTTATCTCCTTGTGAAATATTCATTTTGTGCTGCTGGTGGTCTGACTTAAATCAGTGTATAACAGTTACTTTTTATTTAAGTTTGTCTTGTGTTTTAGTTGTGAGAATGCAAATGAATTAAAACTGTGAGGTTGATCAACAGTGCATTCTCCATGCAGCACTTAAGTAATGTTATTAATGGGAGCATTAAAAATGTTCTTTGGAAGAGTAACTTCAAAATGACTTTTAAAAGTAATGCATTACTTTTTTGGTGCAAGTAATCAATAAAGTAATTGAGTTACTTTTTGAATGAAGGAACTAGTAACTGTAACTAGTTACTGTTTTTATAGCAACTATCACAACACTGTTCAGGACTATATTGCAAAATCAGTTATCATTGATGTAGTTCCAAGAGGCTTCTCCCAAGAACCAAGTAGATGAACCCTACAGTGAAAACGATGAGTGTTGTAAAAAACAGTAAAAATCACTGAAGGTCTCTGAAGGAATAGTTTATGCTTGGAAAAGTGAACAGTAGATTCACTGTAAGCTTCTTGCTGTAATAAAGATCTTCAGCATATTAATGTATCCAATTAAAACATCAGAACTAAAGCAGAAGTCTTTCTGATTATACAAAAAAAAAAAAACTCTGTGACTACAACAATGACATGATTGCATGTAATTTGTGAAACAAATATATTTTGAAATAACATCACTTGAGAGTTAGTGAATAACATCATGCCAGCTGTACCACCCTTAACAAAAATGTACCACGGTAACCTTGGTATCTGTTAAACTATCAGTCACCACAGTTATTACCAAAACAGCAGTATCTTGGCAAGCACGATCTTCCAGTATTACCATGGTGTTAGGGTACTGTATGCAATGCCACAAACATGTTGTTAAGGTTTAGATGTTAGTCACACTCAAACACATCAACAGCAATACTATAGTACGTTTTTGAACCATTCTATAGTACAGTACTTAATTTAATGTGTTGTGATGACTCTACATTTGTCATGGTAATACAAAAACTATAATGATAAACAGATTACCCAATGCTGTATGAGGTATGTTGTACTTGAATAGATCACAGTTTGCTACTGTAAAAACTAAGGTATACTACAGCATTTAGTACAGTTTACCAGTTACAGTATGATGTAGCATATAATAATAGAGTTATAAATAATATAATATATATATAAAGTATAGTATTTTTCATATATTTGTGAGGATTCAGTTATTACTCCACCTGAAAAAAATACTATAGTAATTTGTAGTAAATACAGTATACTACTGTATTATCCAGTGTATAATGCAGAACTTACAACTCTTTCTTACTGAATGTTTTACCATACTGTTGTATTATATATAGTGAACTCTAATAAATAAACTCTAATAGATAACCTACTACACTATGGAAACTGTGGTGTATTGTAGTATAATACACCACAGCAGAAAACTGCAGTACTGGTTTATTGTTATGTTAGCAGCACCCAAACACATCAACAGCAATACTTTAGTAATTTATAGTAAATTCCTGAGTGTTAGAGTGTTAATCTGGTGTGGTGACTTTAGATGCGCATGGTAATACAACAACTATAGTAATAAACAGATTACCCAATGCTGTATGAGGTTTGTTGTACTTCAATACACCACAGTTTGCTATAGTAAAAACTATAGTATAGTACAGTATTTAGTACAGTTGATCAATAACAGTACGCTTTAGCATATAACAACAAAGGTATTTAAATTCCATAATATATAAATTGATAAAATTAGTTAATTTATTGTTTCAGCATCATAAAACATTTTTAAATATTAGTATGCAGCTATCATTCCACATGAAAAAAATACTATAGTACTTTATAGTACAAACTATAGTGTTTTTGAACCATCTAATGTATTATTCAGTATATAATGCGGAATTTACAACACTTTGTTGATGCATGCTATTACATATAGTGAACTGATAAACTGTAAGAGATACTATTGTACACTCTAAACTGTGGTGTATTGTTGTATAAATCCATATAGCACAAAACTGCAGAACTGGTTGATATATAAAAATAGTATTACTACTGCAATATAATCACTACAACAGATTGATTAAAGTAATTTACTATAGCATGATTCAAAAACATCGTTTTGTAAAAAGTATTTTTTCCCATGTGAGATCTGCCTTCAGCCAAAAAAGAAAAAAAAAGAAAAAGATAAATGACTAGAAAAACTACTTAAATCTCATCCTCAAAGTAGCGCTGCAAACACACTTACTGTCTTTCCTGTGAATGAACTCCACTCATAACGCCGCACATGAACACAGTCCACAGACTCCAGCATTTGCGCAGCACATGTAACTCTCTCATGTTGTCCCTCGTTTATTTTGAGGTCTCCCTCAACGTTTATCCCACAGATATTGTTTCTTTTTTAGTACTATTTCGGACAAACTCAAGTATCCACGAGGGCAAGGACGAGCCTACGGTGCTCAGCGTGTGCTCCGTTTTTTCATCCCACTTCCCAAATGTTGTGTCCGTGCAACTGATTTTAAAACTTCTCTCCACGCGTAAAGAAGACAATCCCTCCTGGCGTGCCTTATTTATTCGCCTGAGCTCCGATCGCTCATGTTTCAGCGTTAAAACTTATCTCCATCTCCACCCCTTGCGCAGCACGGGTATTTAATGCACATCAGACCCAGCGAGCTGTAGTGTAAGCGGGCCAGTCTGCTTTTGCCCCTTTGAACTCTCCAGGCTTTTGTCTCATTCAGTGGTGTGTCAGAACAAGTCTAGCTGAGCCCCTCTGAGCCAGTAGAGACAAGACTGTACTGTCCCTGCAACAAGCTTCACAGCTCCGACTGAATGAGATCTATTGGGGTTTGTCAGTTCTTGTTTATAGGAGCTGCATACAACAAATACCATGCGTGCAAGTCCAGTTATTTACCTTAAATTTTACCTCAGACCTTTATTTAATAGTCATTTCATATTGCGGGGAAATATGCAACTTTGGCCTGAGGTAAATTCATTGAACTTATATAGAGACACTGGTGCCCTCTAGTGACCATCAACACACATCATAGTATTTGGTGTTTTTACCTAGAATGGGTAACTGCAGTCTAGTGCAAAAGGCGTGGCAAAAGGTAGGGCCGGGGTAAAAGGTTCTTCATTGATCCTAGGTTTTTCCAGTAGGGGCGTGGCAAATGGTTTTTCATTGGTCAAAGTTTTTATATCTGGTCAAATGCGTTGGCCAATTAGATTAACATATTAAATTATTTTTTTGATTAACATTAAATAAGCTGCTCTTTTAGCTTAAAGGTGGACAATTCTACTTTATGCTACTGGTGTTTAGAATAAAGAATGAAGAATGAATTTAACGTAATCACAAGTTTCATTAAGGTAATGGGTAAATCAGCATTCTAATGGATATAAATGCTTTAATGTCATTAGACAAATTATATGTTTTTGTTTTTGTTCTTTTTACTGTCTATTTATAACAATTATTATAATTATTATATATTTTTATTCTGTACTATTTTAAACCTTGATTTAGTTGCATCCCAGTGTCACTAAAATTATTGCCTAAAATAATTTAAATTAAGAAGATATTGACAAATTTTTTGCCTGGTAAATGTATATTGTTCAAATAACTCAGATTAACTAATAATTCTGACTTCAACTGTATGTATATATATTTAATATATATTTATATTATATAAAATTTTTTTCGATAATTACAAACACAAGCTGATTGGCAGGGTTTAAGCATTTAAGAGCCTTTATCTTTATGACACTTATGCTATTTAAGTCTCATCATTTAGGATGAAACCAAAACACAAGCATGCTGGAATGTAATAACTGGGAAAACATAATATGTACATTAATTAAGTTGTAAGCTTGGACTTAATTTGATGTTAAATGTAATGACATTGTACCATATCAAAATGCATTTTGAAAGATCTTCACTGCAATTTCAGTGACTTTAAATCCTAATGCTGCGTTCACACCAGATGCGGCACGTGCGTCAAGCGCAAGTGATTTACATGTTAAGTCAATGCAAACGCGTGAATAGACATCCTGCGGCGCGATATGCGTGAATGGCGCAGCGCGAATGACGAGAATGGCGTGGTGCGCATGGCGCAAATGGCGTGGCGCGAATTGAGCGTTTTGCGCGTTTGACGCGTATGGCCTGTTGTCGGTGTCCCAGGGGAAATCCCCCAGCAGACACCGACAAGAAGTTCATCAAACTAAGCTGGGCTCAGTCAGAAGCACAGCTGAAAACCTCCATCAGCCAGGTTCAGTTTCTGGAGGAGTCTATGAGCTTAAAGAGCTGGATGCACCTCTGAAAGGATGTAGTGGACTCAAACACAGCTCTAAACGTATCATCCTTTATAAAGCACATAAACACTGTTATTTTCTTTATAAAATCCATGTTAGCCCTTTAGCTAAGAAGCTAGAGTCACGGGGCAGACAGAAGCCCTGCCCATCACGCGAATCCGCGTCTGTTCTGAAGTGAATCTAACGCGCGAATGAAGCGGGGTTTGATGCGCGAATGAAGTGTGCTGCCATCTAGTGCCTTAATTGACTTCAAAAAGAGATTGCTACAATAGTAATTGTATACTGAAAATCAGTGTTTAAGACCTTTTGAACTTAAATTTATATAAGTTAACAAGCAAGCTTACACAGTGACATGTAGATATTTGAAAAGGGATAGGTAAAAAATTATATCTACCAGCATTTCGAATGAATATATATATATATATATATATATATATATATATATATATATATATATATATATAGAGAGAGAGAGAGAGAGAGAGAGAGAGAGAGAGAGAGAGAGAGAGAGAGAGAGAGAGAGAGAGAGAGACAAAAGAGCACTTTTGGGATGTGGGATTTATAGTTGCAACTTGCAAGACCTTTTGCTCAATAGGCAAAATAAATGAAATGTTCATGGTTTGAACATGTACTCTCAGCTCCTGTTTCATAGATGGGATTAGGTAAAGAAGCCATCATAGCAGAAGATTGTTTCGATCCATCGACCTCTGGGTTATGGGCCCAGCAAGCTTCCGCTGCGCCACTCAGTTCCAAACCACCCCAGATGGGACTCGAACCCATATCCATTAGGCCACTGAGCAGGACACAAAAAAAAAGTATTGGGCAGCTTGAGAGTTAGTGACCTGTGGCGAGAATACTCCTCCACAAAGAGGCATCCCAGTGAACTAGGCATTTATTCGGGGTTAAATGATTTGTCTCC